>NC_137230.1:25858830-25908830 GCF_949987685.1 Ammodytes marinus | reverse complement strand
ACCATTCTTTTTCAGGTTACCTTGAAGTTTATAGAGTGATCAGATAAGGTCTGTTTAGTTCTGTGTTTGAAAGATAGAATGGACATACAAACAATTTAAATGTCTGTACATTTATACAATTAAAAGCATACAAAAGTGTACATTGTGACACACTGTGGACACAGTGGATTTGGGTTTCTTCAACAGTTACAAATAACATCATTGTACAGTCTATGGAGCATAAAGCATAAACAATGTTGAACATCTAAAAATAAGACACTTTTCCTTGTACACACAGTAAGTACGTTTTTACATAATGCAAAGCTTACAAAAATATTCAAAATATTTCAAATGTAAAAACAGAGATGCAAAAAAAATAAAACTCTAACTTAACCATTTGTTGCCAAAAATCGGCTACCATTTTACACAAATGATTGTGTCTACCTTTTTTTTTTAAAAGCTTCTCATATGGTGTGCGCCTGCAAGGAATTGTGCAGAACACTTTGACATTGCAATAAATACTTGCTAAACCTCCTATAAAGAAATACAAAAGCAGTACCTGCAATTAGTGAGTTTAGTGATTTTCTTTAAAAGGAAATAATAAATTGCTTACATACTATGAACCAACATACTGTATGTATCTATCAAGAGGTGTTTTTAGCTTTTTATCACCATGCTTCTGTACAATGGGTATTTCAATTTTTTGGAACAAACAAACAAAATAACCAACATTTGAGAAGATAAAAGAGAGACTCTTATAAAATAATATTTATAGTGATACATAGAGCCATACTGAATATTTTCCCTGCCATGAAAAGCCCTTTGAAAACACATTTCCTAATTAATTTTCTGATGACTGATATAATAGTCAATAAAAGCCACATAAAAATATACATTTTGCAAAATTATTTCTTCGCTTCTTTGTCCGTAACACATTCATATTTTCAAAGATCATCACCTTCATGAGACAAATGTGTCCTATTTGTGTGTGTGCAGTGATAGGTGATGATCAATGTTGTATATTACATCCACATCATTTTGAGTCAGTCTCATCTCACAGGTCTGAAATAATATGCATAGTCTACTGTCTTTGGCATATCTTGCATTGTCTATTCAGAACCTTTGTTAGTGCCGACTGTCTTGCTATAAAAACACTTTCACAATTAAAGTGACTTCAATCCTGACTGTGGCTCTTTGTAGCAGCACTCTGTATGCGTGTGTTTCCGTCAAATATGTTTTCCGGTCAAAAAGAAGAGTGGCCGGTCCTCCTTGGCGTTGGCAGTCTGGAATTCATCGCTGAGCCTGAATCTCCACTCTTCCTCCAGCTCAAGCCTGCCCACCGTTTGCCTCAGGGAGCTACGATCTGCACTGATGACACACAGAGTCGCACCTACAGGAGGGAGAGGGACGCAGACTTTAACTATGACCATGGAAGTCATGCAAATTAGCACATTTCTTGTCCAGATTGTTGCTGTGTCAAATGCTGTATAGCTTCTGTTTATGATGGTTTTGACAATAAGTTAATTGTGCTAACACTTTTAAAGGAGTGTGGTCACTCTTTTGTGGGCGGGAAGGAAGGGGTATGCCATGCAACAAAGGTTTAATTGCTGGAAGTTACCGGGCGACTTTGCAGGTATTCAGCATCTTCTTCCAATTTTTACTGTTTCTTTGATACTTAAAGTGCCCCATGTAGCACATGTAGGCATTCAAAAACATACCTAAGATGTCATGTTAAGTTTTATCTGCGCAATACATCAATGCATATGCACCACCTATTATATATTATACCCAGCGGTATATTTTTTCATTGTCTGCATTTGGTTTGAGTTTGTACCTTTGAGGAAAGTGAACTTCTTGAGGAACCCAGGACTGACAAAGGGGTCAGCGAAACAGAGGAGAAGGCCACTGAACAGCAGCCCTGTGGTGCTGATGTTGACACAGTGAGGTCTGGAACTCACAAAACACACCGTCACCTGCAAGAGGCAAGAAGAGTGTGACCTTTATATACTTCTCCTTGGAATTTATGGCTTTATGAATCCATACATCCTGTTATGAGGAGTTAATAAATGACCACAAACAAAGACACTGTGATTGTGTGTGTGTGTGTGTGTGTGTGTGTGTGTGTGTGTGTGTGTGCGTGTGTGTGTGCTCTATACCTCAGGTCCCAAGTTGAGATAACAGTCCACAGACAGAACGGGGTGTGTGTAGTTCTTGGTGCTGAGTGGAAACAGCTTCTGGCTGGTGTGTTGGAGGTATTTCTCAAGGAGGAGATGAGCTGGTGTAGCCAGGAAAAGGTGTTTGCTGTCTGGGGCACAGATATACTGCGAGGGCCCCACTGAGGTGGGAACATCTGTCATCTGGAGAGAATTCAAACGTTCAATACTTTTTACAAGCATGTGCAGATTCATTATGTTAATTGCCCCTCCTTTGGACAAAATTGGCAGTGTTTTTACTACCAGCTGTTGTTCCTGGGTTTGCGTACCCATGACAAAAAGGCATTAAGAAATACTATATCAAAATAGCATTCTTTGCACTGATGGTCTCGTTTGCTGTTACATGTATGATCATCAGAGGAAAAATTAGACTGTTTCCAAAAAATCAAAAAGTTCCTTGTAGCACCTTTAAGTATTGTTCAAATGTGTTTGTTTTTTTCCAATTGACCCTGTGAGCAATATATTGTGTTTCTTCAGCACTCTACCTTGGTCTTGATAATGAATGTCCTGTATCCTCCTATGGCGATCTGCTTCTTCATGACGCTGAAGTTGTTGAAGCGGCAGACGAGCAGCCCGGCGCTGTGCAGCCTCAGGGTGAAGTCCACATCGTGACAGGTGAAGCGCTTCTGGTCGTACTGGATGTTCTGACTCTTGTCCACATTGAGGAGCAGGAAGTCATGAAGGTGACCTCTGGAGTAGGGCTCCCTCTGTTTATAACCTGGATTAAAGACAATACATAACATATCTTTTTCTGACCGTTTGTACAAAGACTAAAATGTTGTCAAAGTGATTCTTGAATTTTCATGCTTTCTGACATCATAATATTCCCCCTGACCTGCAAGTCCACAGCTGTTCCACTTCCTGATCCCACAGAGTCCAAAGTGGGCCAGGTTTGGACAGGCCTCCATGTGCTGTAAGACCTGCTTCAGTGACACAGCATGCTCCACTGGACCACTAACAACGGCAAACAGAAGCAATGTTAAAAAAAAAAAAAAAAAAAAAAAAAGTTAAATTAACGTATTCCTACTTTCTTATACGAGCAACAGTTCTTTGGATCTACTTATGCATGTAATTAATGTCTGTATGTACCTGCGTGCGTCCAGGTCCACTGTGCTCCACATAACACAGGAATCATCAGCCAGGATGATGAAAGGCCAGACATCAACGGCTGGGCCGCCTCCCTCCAAACGCCGACTTCGCTCCAGTTTTAAGTTGTGATACGAAAGCTCTTTAATCAGGAAGTGAGCAGCACCTGCAAAAGAATGGGAATCGCTTATTAAACTAGTGCAGTATGAAAAAAAACTATTGGACTTTTTAGTAACTGCTAAGCCAGCCTTCGATGGCCTATGTTCCCTAGGGAATTTAAAGGCCTAAGTAAGTAAGTAAGTAAGCCAGCCTGTATTAAAACCCTATGACGTTTAGGAATCCATGCATGTCTAGCAGTAGTAGCAGTGATATACCTATTCCAGCTCCATTGAAGACAGTGGGCAGTACCAGCATGATGTGGTTGGGCCAGTACTTCTTATACACAGCCATCTCATACTCCTTGACCACCAGGATATGTAGATGTGAGGCTCCGTCCATAGCATGGTACAGGTTGAAGAGACCATGCTCATGACGGCCTGTAGTTGGGGTAAAGATTGGACTCTTGATGCAGTCTGGACTCTGAAAAAATAATAAAATCATACTTTAAAGTTTATCTCGGTGTAAAATGAGATACCTACATGCAACATTTAGACTTTTAAACCCAAGCTTGAAAAAGGCAGGAGGGAAAGGCTATTGGCTAATGTGCTGATCAAAGAGTTATTATTTTTTGTGGTTTACTGAATTAACAAAATATCTTTTGAAACAGTTAGCTGCTGTGCACATATTTCTTTTTAATGAAAAATGGGAACTGTGCAAGAATAATCAATGAGAAATTTCAACCATAGTCTAGCCTGCAACACCACCTAGTGGAGTTCAAGGGTGTTGCATTGTGGTCAACCCTGCAAATCAGCATAATGCAATGATTACTAGTATGTGTTGAGTAGCATGTGTCTTTATCTATGGGGGATTACCTGAAAAACAGACTCTGCTAAAAGTATGACACAGGAATTCAATTCATATTTACTTGAATTAAAATGATTTGCAAAGTTAAAAAGGTTCGATGGGTGACATACACCACCATCTCACTAAATAAAAGTTGTGGTTTATTTATTTTGATCATTTCTACATAGGTTTTCTATATTGTGAGATTAAATGGAACATTTTGGCACATGAACGTGCCATGCTTCTCACAAACTACCATTTACTGACAATCTGACTTCACCTACTTCGTTTTAAGAATGAACCTAGGTTTAATGTTCCTGGCTCTGCACATCAGCATCTGTGAAAAGTAATGCTAGCGTCTGAGATTCAGTGGTTCCGGTTTCACAAATGAAAGACTAACCCAATCAGAGGTGAGAGGAAGCCGCATGCTCTCCAACTGGCCTCCTGGTTTGCTGAAGCTGAAGTACTGCTCTTTAGACTTGGGTATGATAAAGTAGAGCTGGATCTCTTCCCCGAGCAGCACATGTGTGAATGTGAAGGCATTCAACGTTGAGTCGTACATCTGCATATAAGGTTAGAGAGGGAATACAACATCATCTGTGACATTTACGTGTCATTGAATTTCACAGAATGTTCATTGAACTTCATGTTTGTTGTGCTCTGCTGACCTGGTATCTGGGGTTGAAGCCCAAGTACTGATGACACTGTTCACAATGGTGGTAGGTGTTGTAGGCTGCATATTTAGACAGCTTGATCCTAGATGTCCGTCTACGTAGGTACACATCCTCCTGGCGCACAGGGTTTCCTTGGAAAGGCAACAGGCACAAAGATTAGGACAATAGCACAATATACGGGTAAGATACAGGGTATGTGAAAATATGTGTGGTTATTTGTCGATATATTGATTTGTGTGTGTGTGTGTGTGTGTGTCTGACTATGCCTACCCTCAGCATTGGATTTAAACCCAGGGCTATAGACAGAGCTGATGTCCTCATATTTGGGTTCATGGATAATGTAGTCAAAGAGCATTGTCTTCACAATGTCTGGGTTTGGCCAGGTAGCATTAGGTGAGTGGTACTGCACCCCCTCCGCCTGCACACCTAGATACATATCAAATGAACACATTTATGTAGAACACATTAGTCTACAGCACAGTGTATATTGAAGATTAGAAGATAAAATGCTTTGGACACATCCTGACAAAATCCTAGATACGATAACATAGTCTTAGCAATAATAGCAACACACTGAAAAAAGAGAAGGGTTGGGGAAACAGGAGAAAATATAGAACAATGAATGGGAGTATGTTTATGTAGGTGAGAATTGTTTTCCACTGCAGCAGAAATACTGACTGTAGTTGATGTCTTCTTCATCGTAGATATCCACCTCCATCAGCCGGATCAGCATCCGTGACAGAATACCCAGGAAGTGAAGGTACGCTCCCGTTTTACCAACCTGACCGTGGAAAGAGCAAAAGGAAATTAATATATAGCAAAGCACGCACTTGGGTTTATAACAAACTAAAGAAATTAGCACAGAAAGTACCTGTGGGGGTCCACTGAGCAGCAGTCTGCGAGGGTGAAAGTTGTCACTTCGCCCTTCGGTGCGATTGCTGCTGTCCATGTGGTGAGTACGGGGGACTGTCCACTGGCGATAGTACAGTGACTGTTCTGTACACGTCATCATCTTACTCAGCAAAGGCCTGCACACCAAAGACAAATTCACATTCCAATCTAGTGAGACTTGCAGCGATGGATCTTTCCAGGACACATTGAGTGAGGAGACTTCAAGCACAAAACATTGTTTTGTTCAAACTGGTGTCATGTATTCAAAAATAGATATGTATATGATATAGTATTCCTGCTGCAAGGGAATAGTGGAGTGCTTTAGTGAAAAAACAAATCAAGAAGAAAACACGATTAACATATTCAGCTGTGTAACTTCAAGCCTACTATTAACGGTTTAACTCCCGTCTTCCTAAATGAAAGCAATTTGACAATTTCTTATGAATTACAAGTAGGCCAACGTTTCAAGGTTTTATCACATTCGTACAGCTAGATTTGTTTTTAGGTAAGGAAAGTAGACCAAAAATCCACAATACTTTGATGGATGTAGTAGTTGTACGCTCTGGACGTATTGTAAATAATTCAAAAGGTGAAAAGTCAAAGCTATCGGTAGATGGTGAATTGTACTGCACATGTTAACAAAATTGTAACTTTGCCTAGTACTAGCAGTCCATGCCAATTCTCAACGGTGTCAGCGTCCCGCTGATTGAATGGTGGCTGGAAAATTTGAACAACTTTTTTTAAATCTTTAAAATATTTTTGTTTAAGTATAGTCAACTTTACCTAAAGCTGCTAACCCATGCGACAGACATGTGTGGCAGGAATGAGGTACATCGTGGAAGCCCGCTGCTGTCACTGGCAGTGACAATATTGTAGAGGGTGCGAGATAGGAGCACGGAAGGCGGGCGACTCACTCCCCGAGCCCAGGAGCAGTTCAGGTGAGGAGAGGAGGCTCGTGGGGACAAGGAGCCAGAGGAGGTGGATTTGGAGTGCTGGCGGTTAGACTGGGCTGGTGGAAGCGGTTGAGGTGGAGGATGGGGTATTTGCATTTGGGTTAGGGGCTGGTGCTGAAGAGACGTTGGAGTGTAAGGTTGGGAATGTGAAGTAGATAATGGCTGATTTGGACTCTGGACATGAGGTTGTGCCGGCTGGGGATAACTCTGCGGCGCTTGGGGTTGGGTTTGGTGGTGTTGTTGTGCAGGTGGTTGGGGATATGGAAACGATTGATTTGGCAGCTGGGATTGAAGTTGAGTCTGCGATGGTGAGGGCGATTGTACAGTGTCCGTGGTGGTCCCTTTCTGGACATTTGGAGAGGTGGTGCTTTGGGCAGGAAATGGTTCCTGAGGGGAGTCCCCTAGGAAAAGAATGGAGGGAAAATGAGAGTCATAAGAAGAGCCAATATGTTTACGACGAAATAAGTCTTGAGTGAGTGAGAATTTTGCACGTTTTTTTAAATTGAAAAGAAAAGCTCATGGCATCTCACCGTTCTCCTGGCCCCCTTCCTCCTCATTGTCAGTGCTGTTGAGTTTTTCCGTATCACTCTCCAACAAGTCACTTCCTGGTCCGGTGTTGTGGGGAGGTCGGGACTCGGACCTCACTAGATAAGCAGCGAGCCCTAGCTCTTGTTCAAGTGTGGTTCGCTGAAGGTAGGAGCAGCTTATCACTCTCAGATCGCAGTACTTCAATGACCTGTGGGCGAGATGAATTCCCTTTTGTTTAAACTTAAGACCACATAATAACTTCCTCCATGGAGACCTGATAAGTATAGCTGTTTACACTTGGTGGTGAAAGGTTGGTAACAAAGGGTGAAAGTTTTAGGTCAAAGCGTGGTACCTGGGCAGTGACTCTCCGAGGGGCTCAGCTCCTGACAGGATCAGGATGCAGGGAAGGGCCTCTAGCTCCAGGTAGGTCCGAGGAACCCAGTCAGCTTCCTGGATCTTCAGCCATATCTGCAAGACACACATTTAAACACAAGCATTTTCACAGTAAGCAAGTGTCTTTTTATTTGATCTACTTTGTGAGCTCATCTATCTATTCACGACGACATGCTATCCCACCTTGATTTGATCAGTGAAGCTCTGTCCAACATTCAAAGCTTGGTTTGGATTCCCCAGTATGATTTCAAAGCTCTCCTCCAGACCCAGCTGCCTCCGGACTCTGTATAGCCGTCGGTGGGCCCACGCTGCCAGAGCCAATGAGGGGATCCGCAGCAGGACCATGTGACCGTGGTGGGCGGGACATTGCTGGGCAACAGTGAGCAGTGATTGGACAATCTCCAGGGTCTCCACTGAGGTGTGTTTGTGGAGATTGGGGGAGCCGCTGATTTTTCCGGATGCAGCCATCAGAGCTACGCAGTAGTGTTGGATCAAAACTGTAGTCCGGATCACAGCACTGTGCAGCTTAGGAAACCTGGAAGAGAGAGATTGTAAGGGGTGTCTTGTTATATTTTGTAACACTGACTTGCAAGTAATTCAACCTTGTGTGTGAAATAAGGATGTATGTGTAGGATTAAACATGTGTGCGTTAGTGCTATACCTTTCTTCCAGGGCAGATGCCATGCTTTCAAAGGAGGAATCATAACGCATCAGAGGCAGGCTGCTCCCCGAACGGGTCGACTCTAAAAGCTCCGACACACCAAAGTACCGTGTCCTCTCATGATACAGGTCCACATCCTGCACACACACAACCACACACACATAAACCACAGACACAAATACCACACGCGCGCCCACACACACACACACACTATGTTAAAGGTACGCACACATTCAGGTGACTCAAGTGCAAACTCCAGATTTGTGCCACTGGTGAATGTTAAATACAGAGCGTGTACGGTATCGCACGCATACTTACGTTGCTGAACGCAGAGGGCCAGTGGATCTCGTTGTAGGGGCTTATGCGGGTAAACTGTGTCTGCAGAGCGAAGGGGAAGGAGGTGACGTGGAGAATCAGGATGTTTGGAGCATCTCTGACCTGTCTAGAGTTTAACAGCTGGTCCACCAGAGCCGAACCACCGTCTGAGCTACTGCAGGACGCACTGAATGAGAGGAAAAGTAAGGACTAAAGCTTAATGGAAGAGAACATTTCAATTGCTTTTCTTGATGCAACCTCCTTGTTTTATCAGGTTTTTGTTTGTGCTGATGGAAGAATATCATGTGAGCACAGCAATCATTCTGCAATCCTGCATCACTTCTCATCTCTTTCACACGCACGCAGACACACGCACGCACGCACGCACGCACGCAGACACACGCACGCACGCACGCAGACACACGCAGACACATATACACACACACACACACACACACACACACACCTGTTAATGTTCCAGTGAGCGTGGTCGTGGACCAGGATGTAGAGAGTGTGGGAGTTGCTGTGTGCTTCCTGGGTTAGGCTGTCAATTCGTGCCTGAGCGCTCTCATCCATCTTGACCACATAATGCTCGGCATCCCTTTGAGACAAACACTCCTGGTCTAAACCCCCGAGCTCCTGAAGGACACCTGAGATACACAGACAAAGATAAAGAGGGTCAACATAAACACATATCATAAAGGCACACACATGATACAATTATAATAAAGAAAAGCATGTCCTGAACAAAAAAAATGTTACTCACCAGAGGTCCAGAGGAGGAGAACGGTTTGCTGAAATGTGACCTCGGAGGGCGGGACCAGGATGAGGAAGCTGACCCTGTCGAAGGAGCCGAGGTCCAGGTTCTGTGTGCTAGAGTCTGCTATGGCACACACATGGGACAGCAGCTTCCTGGCCACTGCCAGCTGGATGGGACGGACCTCACGCCACTCTACGGAGTATTCTACACAAATACAAACAAACTGATTGATATTCCTGGGCCAAGTTAAGATTGTAAATGGGAGTTTTAGACTTCCATAATTAACTATAGGTAGAACTCAAACCTATTCAACAGTATGGATTACAGCTGTGGGAATACCTGTAATACATGTACTCAAGAGAACACTTGCGTTCCATATACACTTCAACCGGCCTGTGTCTCACCTGAACAGGAGGCTTTGGGACTTGAACATTTCACTTTAGGGCTGGGGGAGTCCTTTGAGTTTGAATCCTTTAAACTGTGTGCGTCTCTGGGACTGTGTGTGGTTTTAAGACTTTTCTCTTCAGCTGATTCCTGACCGCTGGATAAGGGAGACGGCTCGCTGCTGTCCACAGTGGCACTATCCAGCAGGGAATCCAAGTCACCATCTGAGAAATAGAATAATAAACAATTCATATTGGTGAATTAAGATTAAAACACACATGTGCCTGTACTGCACCCAAAAAAAAATGCAGACGGTCACACACCTTGTCCAAGAGAATTGCAGTAGTGGATGAGTTCCTGGGCAACACTAGTGGAGAGCTGGTGGTTGATTTCTTTCAGGCCCTCATTTGGAGAGAACATGCTCTCGGCCAAGGCACGACACTGGTGTTTACCTGCAACATGCACATAAAAATACACTACATTAAAATCTGCCAAATTCTTTATCTTTATTTAATAATTTTTTTTTAATTTACAACATTTGCTCGCATATATAAAAACAAAACTTTCACCTGTGACCACCACACAGGACTGTGTTTCCTGTCCTGGCGGAGTGACAATAATGACCACGTAGTTGGTGTTTTCAAAGCGTCCTTCCATTAACCTGCTGAACGTTTGCTGGATGCCGTGAGCCAACGATCCAATCTTCTCCCCGACCACCACCACGCCCTCTCCACAGGAGGACGCAGCCAGCTGGGCCAGCCAGGGCAGCTGGTTGGGGGTCAGCGGTTGTTGGCTATGTGGAGGTAAGGAGAGATGCGGGGGGAGCCCAGGCAGCATGGACAGGGTCTGGACACAAAAGTACAAAATGGTGAGCGATTTGTTAATTTCATTAGTTTTATCCCATTTCTTTTATTTTTGTAACATGCTGCATGAAGCGGAGAGCAAATTAAGTTTAATCTAAAAGGACAAAGAGTAAAAAAGGGGGATTGGAATTTGTAGTGCATTGCCTTAAAATTCTAGATCTCGTAAAGAATTCTTAATTTTTCTCAAACTTAACATTTGACAGTAGGACACTTCTTCTCAGACACCATGTCTCACCTCTATGCCATAGTGCCTCCCTTGGGTGGCTGGTGCTTGAGGCTGTTGGAACTGTCTGATCTCACTGAGATGAGACTCCCTCCATGACCTCATGAATATCTGCTCCAAGTCCTCAATCAGGGGAACCTCGTCAGGGCCTTGGAGAAATATAGGTAAGAGATGAATAAGAAACAGTAATTATTGTGAAGAGGAATTAAAAATACCTTCCAGACATTTTATGGAATTTTTATTTAGTTTTGGGACTGAAAAAGCTTGAGTCCATAGAATTGATCTTGGTTGAACCTACTACAGTCCCCTCCAATAGTATTGGAACAGTGAGGCCAATTCCTTTATTTTTGCTGTAGACTGGAAACATTTGGGTTTGACATCAAAATATGAATATGAGACAATAGATCAACATTTCAGCTTTCATTTCCAGGTATTTACATCTGGATCTGATACACAACTGAGAAGATAGCATTATTTGTAAAGGAACACCACATGTTTAGGTTAGCAAAAGTATTGGAACAGATAGACTTAAAATAAATTAAAGTAAATAAGACTTAATATGTTGATGCAAATCCTTCCCTTGCAATAACTGCATCAAGCCTGTGACCCATTGACATCACAACACTTTTGCATTCTTCTTTTGTGATGCTTTTCCAGGATTTCACTGCAGCCTCATTCAGTTGCTGTTTGTTTTGGGGGGTTACAAATATGCAACCCAATCAGTTGGGTTGCATATTTCTTTAAATTGGCAGACAAAATGTTTCTGTAAACTTCTGAGTTCATTTTGCTGTTGCCATCATGTGTTACATCATCTATGAAGATTAATGAGCCCGAAGCCATGACATTGCCTCCACCGTGTTTCACAGATGAGCTTGTATGTTTGGGATCATAAGCAGATCCTTTCTTTTGCCAAACTTTAGCCTTTCCATCACTTTGGTAAAGGTTCATCTTGACAACAACACAGTAACACATGATGGCAACAGCAAAATGAACTCAGAAGTCTACAGAAACATCTGCCAATTGAAAAAAATGGTGCAACCAAACTGATTGGAAGATCCTTCATCATGCAGCAAGATAATGATCCAAAAAAAATGCAAAGGAGTTCATCAGGGGCAAGAAATAGAATGTTTTAGACTGGCCAAGTCAATCTCCAGACTTAAACCCTTTAGAACATGCATTTTACCTGCTAAAGAGGAGAGTGAAGAGAGTAACCCCCCAAAACAAACAGCAACTGAATGAGGCTGCAGTGAAAGCCTGGAAAAGCATCACAAAAGAAGAATGCAAAAGTGTTGTGATGTCAATGGGTCACATGCTTGATGCAGTCATTGCAAGCGAAAGATTGCAACAAAACATTAAGTTTTATTCACTTAGATTTATTTTAAGTCTATCTGTTCCAATACTTTTGCTCACCTTAAAATGTGGTGTTCCTTTACAAATAATGATTTCTTCACAGTTGTGTATCAGGTCCAGATGTTAATACCTGGAAATGAAAGCTGAAATGTTGATCTATTGTCTCATATTCATATTTTGGTGTCAAACCCAAATGTTTCCAGTCTACAGCAAAAATAAAGGAATTGGCCTCACTGTTCCAATACTATTGGAGGGGACTGTATCTATGG
Source organism: Ammodytes marinus (assembly GCF_949987685.1). Classification (NCBI taxonomy): domain Eukaryota; kingdom Metazoa; phylum Chordata; class Actinopteri; order Uranoscopiformes; family Ammodytidae; genus Ammodytes; species Ammodytes marinus. The sequence continues at coordinate 25,896,346 of NC_137230.1, read as the reverse complement.
GTTGAACCAGATTAATTCAACTGTTATACTGGCTGCCTCCTAGTGGCCATTTGAAGTCGCAGCGACGATGTCATGAAACATCACTGTGTGATGACAGACGTTATTCTTGCAGAAGGTTCTACACTGACCTAGCTGAACAAGGTAGTAGACTGTGAGGAGAATCTGCATCTCCGTTGACAATGGCTGAATGGGTGATGGTCCATAGTGCTGGTAGACTCTGGGGAGTGTCTGGGAGCTCAGGTAACAACTGTGGAGCAGAGAGCTGACCAGAACTTCACCAGCATTGCCAGTCAGCTGAGGGAGTGGGCCATGACCTGTATTAAAAAAAAGACATACAAATTGAGAAACATGGTGAAACATGTGTGTAAGAATAACTTGAGGAGGGGCTGTAGATCAGTTTGTAGATTTGGCAATTAATGGACCTCATGAAATGATAATAGGACAATTATGGATAGGATAATGGACTGACAGTGCGATTGGCTTGAATAGAAGATCTTACAAGCAAGAACAATACGCAGAAGTCTTTGTCTAAGGTGTAAAGGATGCAATCTGCCGTTTTTATGATAAGAAAACAAGAAAATAAAACCAGAGACATATGTCTAATAAAATACTGGACCTATGTTAGATTTTATTTTGCTGTTCATTGGTGTATTGTTCTTTATATTAGTTACTATACATATCTGCAAATAAAATAAATGTAGTTCTATCCACTCTCAAGGGAGGGAGGTATACTAATAATAATAATAACTAGAACTGCAAGCAGTTGTGGACGGGGGCCAAGCCGTCCCGTGCGACTCGGGATCGGGCGTCGTCGTCCGCGGCGCCGGCCACTCGCTTCACGGAATCCGGGGATGTAAAGTTTTTGAATGTGAGATGTTCGGTTTGGGAGTTATAGACCAAAAGGCGGAAAAATGGTAGAGAAAGATGCTCAAGTGTGTTTTTGGCGCCCCCTTTTGGAGCAATTTAAGGAAAAAGTAGAACCAACAATAGGACAAACATGTGTGAAGTTTGGTGTCAATAGGATGAACCGTTTTGGATTTAGGAGCAGTTTGGTACAAGGTGGCTAATGTGCAAATATTTAAAGCGCCACCGTTTGGTCTTCCGACGGTCGTAGAGAAATTATGTACTCAAATTTTGTTCGTGGGAGTCGGTAGAGCATAATGCTTTTGGTTTCGTCCAAATCGGGCAAAAACTGTAGGAGGTGTGTGTTTTGGTGACTGACACAGTTTTTGCGATGTAGGGGAAAAAAATCCCATGCGCAAATGGGCGTGGCCTATCTCAAAAGAGGCAGCTGACTCGTGGGCATCTGTGGATGTAAAGTTTTTGACTGTCAGACTTTTGGGGTGGAAGTTATAGCCCCAAACGCGTTGTATTTTCGTTTTGTGGTTTTGGCGCCCCCTATGGATGACATTCGCAAAACTGCGAATGTCATCCATAGAAAGACCACCTCAATGTACCAAACAAGTGGATGTCAAGTTTTTGAATGTGCGATGTTTGGTTGCGGAGTTATGAGCAAAATCAAATTGTCTACCTCTCCACTTTTTTGAATTTTCCCGCCAAATAGTTCGAAACAGGAAGTAAAAGTGCAAAACTAATTTGTTTAATAAGTCCGGCATACATAGGAATTTCTTCGCCAGATTTTTTTTATAGACTCATGTATGCCTCATGATAGTCTCCCTTGAGTTTCAAGAAAATCCCTTTTATTTTTATTTTTTTTAGGTATTTGAGCAAATCTTTAAAGCGCTACCGTTTGGTCTTCCGATGGTTGTAGAACAATTCTTTGGCCAACTTTTGCTCGTGGGAGTCGGTAGAGCATAATGCTTTTGGTTTCGTCCAAATCGGGCGAAAACTGTAGGAGGAGTATGTTTTGGTGACTGACACAGTTTTCGCGATGTAGCGAAAATTCTATATATACGCAAATGGGCGTGGCCTATCTCAAAAGATGCAGCTGACTTGTGGGCATCTGTGGATATGAAGTTTTTGACTGTCGGACTTTCGGTGCGGGAGTTATAGCCCCAAACGCGTTTTCCTTTGTTGTAGCGCCACCTGGTGGTTGGCATGTCTGAATTTTTGTGTCTGCGTACCCGGCACGGACCTGGATAAGCCCGACAAGTGGCATGTCCAAACACTTTACGGTTTGGGCTGCAGCACCACTTTTACGAGATTTTGGGGCGCCAAATAATAATTCCTACTAAATCAATAGGGTTCCATGCCCCGCATTGTCATGGAACCGCGATGCTCTGCATTCCGCGGTCCCTTGCCCTTCTCGGGCTTGGCCCCCTAATAATAGGGACAGGAACACATTATGGAGTGTAAACAGGAAGAAACATGAAAGTGAATACAGCAGATATGGGAAGTGGTTGAGGGTATGGAGAAGGAAGGTGGATGAGTTGACAGGGGATACAAAGGAGTGAAAAGAGAGTAGGAGAGTAGGATGAGGGGAGGGCAAAAAAGGCAGAGAAGCAGCCTGGAGTGTTGGCCGACCTCTAACCTGTGAGGAGAGGGCCAACTGAAATGGCCATCTGTTGGCTGGTTACCTGCATGAGAAAGTCCAGTACTGACAGCTGGGCGGGAAATGATCGCCACCAAGTCAACAATGGGTTAAGTCAACCCACTCACAGCTACAAATACTCTTTTTCAACCGCATTGTTCTACAACCGCATTTGCTGAAGGTGTGGCAGTGTGTGAACGATTAAACGATACAATTGGTAATCTGACCTGTAAAGATGACAGGTTGCAGTCTGCAGATGTGCAGCAGCTGATCGGGGATGTTTACAGACAGCTCTGGAGGAGGGAGCAGGGTTAAGGACGCCTGGGATGAACTCAGCGGAGGAGCGGCCTCTGGAGAAAGCACAGAAATAGCTTATCATTTACACATCAAGCAACACAGATTATTTACACACACACACGCACGCACGCACGCACGCACGCACGCACGCACGCACGCACGCACACACACACACACACACACACACACACACACACACACACACACACACACACACACACAGTATTACATAAATGTTTTCTGATGTTTCTCTCCTTACGTTTTCTGTCTATGCATGTCTTTTATCCTCTTTTTTACCTGATCGGACTCCATTTGTGATGACAGAGGACACGGATAATGTTGATGTGGCCGATGAAGACGGCGGTGTCTTCACAGCGTTCTCTAGCAGACTGTTGGCAGATGACTCAGGCGACCAGCCCCTGTGCCTCTTTTTGGGAGGTCCAGCATTTACATGGGGCCCTGGTGGATAAGACGTAGGATCGCATGAAGTATAAAGTATTTGCTTCAAGGTGTGGTTATATACTTTTTTTTTAAAGATAATTTTTTGGCATTTTCAAGCTTTATTAGATAGTACATAGTTGAAATGGGGGGAGAGAGAGAGAGAGAGAGGGGATGACCTGCAGTAAAGGTCCATGGCCCCGGGTTGGATTTGAACCCACAACCACTGCAACGAAGGCCAGAGCCAATATGGTACGCGCTCTATCCACTACGCCACCAAAGCACAAAAATGGTCGTATACTTTTAATGTTTTCAATGTAATCATTGAGCTTGCCACCAATATCTTCTTTTACATTACATTATCTAAGTACAGCAGAACTTAAATGAATTTCACATATTGTTTATTGTCATAAATATGTTATTGTTCTCATATTTTATTTATATATATTTTTATATTTATTGCTATCTTGTTACAGCTCCTGTTTAAGTATTTTTCAATGTTTTTATACAACTGAGTTGGCTTTAGGAATTATTTCCCTGTATGGCAGAAGAGTCCCTCCTTATAGTAAGCCACAAATCAGCAGAGCATACACTAAATGGTGTTTTAGGAATGACTTCTGATGATACAGTAATGGAGAGCAGTTGTATTTTAGTCACACATTAACCTGTCTGTTCCTCCTCCTCCTCTCAAGGTTCTGTTGAAATGCAGTAAGAGTGAGACACATAAAAGGTCCACTTGTTAAAAGGGCCATGAAAAAAAACACAGACAGGAAGGAAGCTTTTCATTTAGCGAGAAAGCAGGAAAAAAGACGAGACTGAGAGGGAATTTTACAACCCTGGTTAATAGAGGTGACAGACAGAAGGAGAGGGAGGGAGAGAGAGAGACAGAAAGACAAAGGACAACCCCCAACACACAATGCAACTGGCTGCTCACACACACACACACACACACACACACACACAAACACACAATGAGTGCATGGGATGCTGCTGGTAGGAGTATCTTCTTTCAAAGGTGTGAAGAAACTCCGGGGAGGGGCTTAACTACATCAGACACAAACTGACCATGTTGACATGCACAAGAGGTCGGTAAATGGTCAGAAATCAGGTCAAAGCAGATATCATCATATTAAGGTGTACATTTCATGAGAAACATTTAATGAGCTACAGTAGTCTGATTCTTAGTTATAACATGCAGTTATTTTTTCTTAATTTCTTTACTAACCGTATAAATATTTTAAGTTTATATTGAGAAACGTTTTTATACCAAACATGTCCGATTCTCAGTCTTTAGGATTATGAAATATAAATATGTAACAGCTTGTGTTGATGCTGTTACAGTAAGCTGCTTTCAACAGTGAACATTTTCATCTTCAAGGTTTCTTCACTCACATGATTGTTGTAATAGGAAGACATCATCACTAGAATAACATAACTAAAACAAATGACATGTCATAGAGCTGAAGTGACCAGTGGTGTGCACATCTAATACCTGTAGCTGAGGGTCTCCCAGGCCCTGACTGGTTTAAAGGTGGCTGTGTGGTGGAGGGAACAGCATGGTTGCCATTTGTCAGTGAATGGGTGGCGTCAGGTATTCGTGGCGCACCAACTGGGTCTACATGTGGTCCTGCTGGATAGACAAAAATGTATCAACAACAGTAATACATGTGAGTTTTCATGAAAAATATCTCTGTAATAACAATATACTGTATATCCTTATCTTGCTAGTTAAAGTAAGATACAGGTGTCTGTTTGCACTACCATTACTGTTTAGTGCTCTCATGGTAAAACTCTTTAAAAGAATAAAGTAGTGCTCCCGTGGTGTAGTGGGTAGTGTGCATACCATGTGGACTGAGCCCTTGTTGCAGTGGTCGTTACGGGATCAAATCCGACCTGTGGACCTTTACTGCATGTCAATCCCCCTCTCTCTGTCTCCCCATTTCAACTCTGTTTCTCTCCATACTATCTGTATACTATATTGACTCTATACTGTACTATATCAAATAAAGCTTGAAAATGTCTTCTTTTTTAATTACATTTTTTTCATGAGAACCCAGGTATCAACGTGGCATTCTTGGAAATTATGGTCAAGTTTCTCCACATTTCTGGGGGATGTGTGTGTATGTGTGTGTGTGTTACCTGCGATGCTGCCGGGTGTGTGTAACGTGTTAGTTAGTGCCGTGTTTGGTGGCTGTTCATCTGATGTCACATGACCTTCTGAAAGGCTGGACCCGATCTGTCTTATCCTACCATCTGAAACACACACAAGCAGATACACAGCCTAAGTCATTTGGTATCAAGAGACACAGTTAATTCTATGGAGCTCTGGAGAAATAACGGAGGCCATTTCAAGAAATAATGTTAATAATATACTGTATATTGCATTGATATAGCGCTTTTCTATAAACTCAAAGTCACTTAATACATTACATATAAAAATACATTAACTGGATGACTGAAAAAAGTGACCAAAGCTAGAACCCCCTCAGATTTAGAAACTGTTCAGCATAGCTATCCAGATAACTTAGTCAAGCTCATTACCTTAATAATATCACACAGTAAAGTGAATGGCTGGTGTGGGTGGATTTTGAGAATGATAAGATTTCTTTTTGTGAGGAATTTGTCAAGACAAGTTATCCAACCACTGCTTTTTTCAGTTCAGACACTGCTCAGGTTAAGTGTGAAACACATGAACAATTCCTTACTTACTGCAATTACAGGGAGTAAATAGGATTACTATGGTTACTACAGAAGTATTTTAGTTTTAAGAAGAGAGCAGAGTAAGCAAAAAGTTCACCATTGCTGTATGGCGTTTGCGTATTCAAAGACTCAACATTATCACAACATTTGCACCCTTTCATAAAGATGATTACTTGACTTATTATATCATATGGATATACCCCAAGCTCCGACTTCATTTGCTCTTAGCTGTTAAGCTACAATCTTTCCCTCCCAGGAGTAAATCATTTAAGAACCAAAAACAGGGAAAACAACATCATAAGGTTAAAAACATTTAGAGAACACAATGTCTACAGGGTTTGCGTTTCCATTCTCCCAGGTCTTTGTCACCAGGCCATGTCCTTTCCTACAGTATTAACTGGCTGGGCTGTGGCCTCTGTGTACACTCTGTAGTCTCACCTTTCACCCATTCCTTAAGGCTTCACCACCTGTCCATCTGGACTGAACTGTACTCGCGTAACTTCCTGTTCAATTTAGATTTTTTTTTTAAATTTTGTACAACAATGCAGCAGGACCCAAAGATAAAGGACTCTGTCTTAATGAATGGATTGTGCTAATAAACTGGAGAAGTTAAAACCTCATTCCTCTTATTTTATTCATGTTTTGTTACACTTTTATCATACAATCGCCTACTAAAAACACATAATGGCAATGAGGACAGGAGCCTTTAAAGCTCTTGGGCACACTTTTCTGAAAATAAACTTACACAGGCACATTGCATCTGTAATCCATTTTACTGCTATTGATAGAGTCCATGCATACAATGTGGTATTCAAGGAAGAGTAAAAAACAAGGGGTGTGTACCAAATTTCAATCAAATAATTACTACAATTGCCCAATACGACACATGTATCAATCTCTCACCATGTCCCCTCCAACAGATGGGAGCTCCCTTGACCAACACGCCCTGGTTGTTTCGGTACAGGTGGAACTTCAAGTGCTTCTGTTTCTTGGGCTGGGTGCTGAGCTTCAGATTAATGTGGTTGGAGAACTCAGTGAAATAGCGGAAGCCTTTCTCTCCACAGCCCATACAGTTGCCTGAAAAGCCTGGAGGGAGCACACACACATAACAGAAAAAGTATGACTTCAACAGGCTGTGTTTTATGTGTCCCTACAGTGACACAGCTAACCGTCTCAATAATGTCAAAATGGATTTTGACATTTCATTCAATTTGAAGAGAGCCAAGGTTGCTGTTTTATTTTTTCTCCCATCTTGATGTTAAGATAGGCCTTGCACATCCCATTCCCTCTGTACTTAAAGGTGGAGTCAGCAATTCTGGAGAACGCTTGTTGTCAAAATCACTTTTTGCCAAAAGCAGTCAATATGTCCTCACAATCCGCTACCTGTTCGTACAGTGTGCGCGCTGAAAAAAAACCTGGTGTAAATACACAGCCTCGGCTTTGTAAACAGCTATGCAAAGGGTATTTAAACAAAGGGGCCCACCATAGCTAGCAACACGCCCATTTACAGAGCCCTCCGCTGTGTATTAACACTGGATTGGTTTTCAGCTATAAAGATATTCACTAATTGTTACAACTGTGATTTTGACATCAAGCGTTCTCCAGAATTGCTTGCTCCACCATTACCACACAGACATAACTCTCATCTCACTCTCATTCTCCATTGTATAGTTGACATTTTGAAGTGGAGTGTTTAACTATCCGATGACAGAGACAGTGCTGATATTTTCCCATGTGTCTCTGTGTGAGTGTCCTGCCTCACCTAGCAGAGCGTTGTGACCTCGTTCGTCTGGCAGGAAGCGGCGGTCCACGGCACATACCATCAGGCTCTCAGGGAGGGAGGGAGACTTCACCCCAACCAACATGAAACCAGGGGGAACATCCAAGGGATCTGAGGCCAGCGAGGACAGACGCAGGTCTCTGCCTGCCTGACAGAAGCCTGTGGAGAGCAAGACACGGGACAGTTATATTCACAATATGATACCTTTTGTAGCATGTTCAAGAGATACACCAATATACAGTATGCAGACAGCTGACCTGGATACTTTTTTATTAGTCATTCACACCAGTTTTCTAATCATTCCATTTTCTCTTCACAACTGCTACAATGCTGCTGCATTTTTTAATTTTTTATTTAGGAGCATATTAATATGTGTACAAACCATCTGAGGTGCAGCATCCGTCAGGCGGGGGCTTCATTTGATAAGGTATCGGAGGGCTGTTAGACTCGGAGCCATCTTCATCGTCCTCATCATCATTCTCTGTACGGCCTGTTTTGGACATGCACAAACACAAACATGACATGATTTTAATTGTGAACAGGAGTGACCGACAGCTAGAGCAATGCGATTCAGTAGGATTCAATCTTAAGGAAATTAACCCACCATCATGTGCCAATGGCCGCTCTGTCTCCAGATACAGCTGGGAGAAGACAGGTCGAGGCACCACAGTGCTGGACCTCAGTGATGCCTCAATGCAGTTGTGGAGGACCTCTTCAAAGCGTGTGGTCCGCAGCTGGCCCGCATAGGAGTTCCCCATCGGTGTCCTGCAAATACACAGTCACTTTTTTTTTAGAACTCTTATAAGAATTGCAAACTGACAGTAAGTAGTTTTAGTATGTAATATTGATTTACAAAAACACCAATGTGTTGTGTTCCCAAGACTATGACAGTAGACATTGAGTCAAAATTGATAAAAGACAGAATACATTAAAAGACTGCTGCTAACATTTGTTGGAACCCTCTGTTTAATATAATAATAAATGTTCTGTATATTATTGTCAACTCTAAGTCACACACACACACACACACACACACACACACACACACACACACACACACACACACACACACACACACACACACATCCACAATATACCGTGATAATACTGAAATCCAACATCTACTCGCACAGAAACACACACCGACCCCCACACACAGAAACAGTGGTTACTAGTGGATGGCATCTATCAAGACAGCATGCCATTAAATCAGCCTTGCTGACAGAGTCAGGGCAACCTGACCTAGACGCTACTCCCCCTCTTTTTTTTCTACTTACTCTCTCCTTTCATGTCTCTCTCTCTCTGCTTTTCTCTCTGGTTTGCATCTGTCATCTGCTCTCACAAAGACGGGAAACGCGCCAAGAAAGCAATTCTTTTTGCAAACTGAATGATGCAAATTGTTCTTAGTAAGTACCTTTTTGTAATAACCAAATATGTGCTGTGCGGCAATCAAACTGGGTCAGTCAGGGGGTAATAACAAGGTTGGATTGTAAACACCAACTTAATTGACCTCTTCTAAATATTTGACTGCCCATTAGGGCTGGGAATCTGTTGGCACCTCACGATTCGTACATTTCCATGCTTGATTTTCAAAAATATATATACATCTGAGTTTGCTACTCAGAGTTTGCTAATCACTTGCTACTTTTGTGATGATGATTAAGACAGTCAACAGATGAATTACCTTATCTAACACTTTTTTAGAGAAAAGGCTTTTCTTTTCACAAATATGACTTTCTATGAACAATGCAATAATCAATGCAGCTTGCATTTCAACACAATATGGAAGTATGTAAAAACTGAACCGATTCATTTTTCCTTTTCTTTTCTTTTTTTAACTCCAATTTTTAACTTATCCGAATCGAATCGTTCTAGAGAGGATCGCAATGCATCAAATAATCGATGATTTTTTCCCACCCCTACTGCCCATATGCAGGCAGCTACACATGATGACTGACCATTGTAGGGTTGCAAAATTCCGGGTATTTTCAAAGTTGGAAACTTTCCATGCGAATTTAACGGAAATGTATTGGAATTAATGCGAATTTGGGGAATAAACTGGAATTTACTACATTTAAAGCAACCCAAATGCACTAAATTCTTCTAACTATGTTATTAAAAAGCAGTTTTTTAAAATAAGTTGAATTTAATTTCAAATCAGATTGTTTAAAAAGCCTATTTAGACACACAACTTGATATCATATATTGATTTTCACTAGACCAGGTTTAAAGAGGCTTAAACAGTGATTTTAAATATAGTTGGGTAAAATAAATTTTAGCATAATCTTGACTAAAACAACCAGAATTCATGCAAGTACACTTGGCAGGTTGCATATAGCACACTGCTTACTGCAGGGGTACTGCACTGTGCATTCCTCCATCACATGGGGGGTATTTTACTTTATTTATTGAATGGGTTGTGTCAGACAGATGAGTAATATTTTACTCTACATTCATCTTTTTGTTGTTCTGCGAAATAATGGATTGTTCATAAAATTATCAAAACTTGATAAAGTTCTACTGAAATAAATCTGTTCAAATGTAATGTTTTTTAATTGTATTAGTTTGCATGGATGTCTGCCTATGACAAAACATAATGTTTACATGTTTAGATAAATGTTTGGATATGAAACAGATCATTTAAATTACCGCCATTTAGTTCATTCCCAATAAGTCCCAATTTTGAATATTTCGCAAAAGATTTCCAGAAATTGAAATGAAAAGACTAGCCTGTCAGATTACAGACAGACATAAAGCTGTTTGGGTCTCACGCTCCATGTTACCAGGACTGTATTACAGCTCTGTTTCATTCAAACCATGAGTTTTTTAACAGCAAAGACACAATTAGTTGAACAGCAGCACTTTGATTAGTCTTTTTAATAAAGATGAATGAAGAACAAAGTGTCAATGAGGTGATGCATAAACTCATTCAAAGTGTCTCACAGTCTGGACAGCAAAAACATGTATATTTGCCTTTAACTTTGAAGGTTTAAGGCAGACTGGGTCACCATTCTTTAAAGAAAAAGTCAAATCTTAACATAAACCTTAAAGAATTTCCTTAAATCTGCTCTTTCTTTTTATGTGGCTCCACATGTATCACTTCTATTGTGCCAGGCCAAACTATAAATCAGAGTCAGGAAAGAGAGACATGTCACTGTGATCTTGTTCAGAGGAGCAAAAAATACACACTCTGTAATTTTGATTTTAATAAATATGGAATGTATTAACTTTACAGATCCTAAGGGAATTGTATTTATTTTCCCCATTAAATCTGCCAATGGCACAATGAGTCATGGCACATTATCTGCACAGCTGCAGATTGTGTCAGCAACTGTGGTTGAGATTTTTCTTCTCTAGACATCAGCCCATTGTAGAATAAAGTCCACAGGATGATGTAAACAGGCCACGCTCAGAGAATGTGCACTCAGTTTTATATTCCCCTCTTAAAATTTGTGTTGGGAGATGAGCTCACACACACACACACACACACACACACACACACACACACACACACACACACACACACACACGCACACCTTACCGGCAACCTTCTGCTTCCACACTTTCATATGTAAAGGAGCAGCACGGATTTTTAAGGCCTTGCATCACTTTGTAGAGAGACAGAGGCTGGAAGACAAAAAAGCCCTGTCATAACACAGCCGGCACTGGGAGGAAGTAATCACACCTTCTACCAAAGAAGTGACTGATCATTTTACAACCAGAGAAAGAGGAGACAGGGAGGGAAACACAGAGAAGAGAGAGAGAGAGAAAGAGAGAGAGAGAGGAGATGAAAGTGAAGAGGTATATTCCACCTTTTAATGAATCCTGAGCAAAAAAAAAATCCTAAACTTCTGATCAACTCCTTATCCAAATAACCAAGTACATCTGAAGCCAAACACAGTATGCTTGGACAGCATAGTTTAGGTTGGAGGTAGGATAGGCCTTGAATCTAAATAACTAATGTGGCTCTTTCAGTGTGGGCTTTGAAATCTAAGGGCACACAAAAGACCAATTGTGCTGTGATGTGTATTGTTGTGACTCAAAATGTCCATTTGAATATCCGGCAGCAAGCGTATGTAGTCTTGCAGTGCTACACAGAACCCTAATTTATTTGTAGGAATTATCCGTCCCTAACAGCAACCACACACATGCATGTCCAAGAAGTGATGGAAATAATAAAGAAGCATGTACGTAGCTAGACTTCTAGGCTAGGCTTTGTTGATCTTTTCTCCTCCCATCTTCTCCCCCCACCCCTTCCTCTCTCCCTAACGTGGAAGTGGGAGATCTTTTCATCTCTGCGGCCCCTCCCTCCTCTTCTCTTCTCCTCTGTCTTTCTTTCTTTCACCCTGGGGAGAGGGATGCTATTGTGGTGTTTTATGACCCCTCAGACCCCCAGTCCCACCACCACCACCACCAACCTGAAACACACAACCTCACACATACATACAGACCTGTAGTTAGGATCCCTTTCAATTCTCAGCCCCTTGCAGTCTGTAGACAATACTACCACGCCAAAGCTTTTATTCAAGTATTTTCCCACTTTTAAAAAAAGAGCTCTTATGGAAATATTGTCACAAGATATATAAAATAATTGGTGTCAAAATAATTTCAGTAATAACAAACAATCTATACATCATGTAATCTTTCATAATCATGTTTAACCTTCTATGAATCAGAGCTAAGATCTGACTACATGCTACAAAAGACATTAGAGATAGGACACCTCCTCTATCAGGCCTATACATTATGTCCTGCTTACTTAGCCACCCTCGCTAATATATACAAAGCCCTCCAATCAGTTTCTGCTGAGAGGCCATGGATGTTTTAGGGGCACTTTACACGGTGAAAACGTGACAGTTTTCTAGTTTTTGGTTTAAAAAAAAAACCCCGTTCAGACACAATTTATCTGACATCTTCACCCGTACACATGTTTTCAGAGGAAACGGGCCGAAATCGCTGTAGTAGCAGTGTAGCAGCCATGCCAAGCCAATAGTCAGCGGTGACACAGCCTAGTAGATAGCTCTTCCGGTACAATTTGCCACTAACGTTCATAAAGCGGTTGGTGTAAGCTTGGGGTTACAAATATTGTAAAAGACAAGCTTTCTGTCATCTTATTTCACCGCATTGAACTCGTAAAAACAGAAGACTTGCTGATAGTGAAGGGGCTTCGTGAGCGGATACCTTCCTGTTAGGCGTACTTCAAAATAAAAGTCAACTCACGTGTGTCCAGTGAAATTCTATTAATGTTTAGCCAGTGAAATGCTTTTACTGTGAAGCCGTAGCCTTAATGCTCCTTTTGTTGAACAGTAGCCTAACTTAACCGCTGCACGCTGATAGTGTTTTTAATGTAGAGAGAGCCGTGTCCCTGGCATATAGAAGTGACACACGTTTATTTAGCTAGAAAGGTAGAGCACAAATCTTTCCCCAGCCAAAGTGGCGGGTGGTCTCAATAACTTACTGCTGTAATCGCTTGGACTAAATTGGCGAGCGTTAGCCTATATTTTAGCCCTGCACACGTCACTCTCCGCTGATCACAGTGATGGTGCCGTGGAGACACCGTTCATGTTGTCTTCTAACTTTATAACTCGCTTGTGTTGTGGGTATTTTGACAGCAAATGTTATAGACTACGCATGTGTGAGGGTGGAGCCGTGACGTCAGCGTTATCAGGGGAAATGGTTTCGGTGTTTACAGGAAACCAAAACCGTTAAGTTTTCCAAAAAATCCTCCCTGGGAGGTGATCTCAAAAACCTGCGGTTTCATGCCTGCGTTTGCTGTTTTCCTGTAAATGATATAGTGCAACCGCGGGAATTTTTCCGCGTTTGCACCGTTTCGTGTTGTCGTGTAAAGTGCCCCTTAGTTTGAGGGATGTCTCATGCACGCAGGGGTCAAAGGTGAGTCCAGATAACAATGTTTAAGTAAGACTTTGATGTGGCCTATACGTCTCATACACATGCACGCAAACATATGTGGATGCACACACACACACACACACACACACCCCCCATCAGCTCAGCTCACACACACACACGCTCCTTTGGGCTCAGGCTCTGTGCAGACAAAGGGCTTGTCTTGAGGGGTGAAAGGTCTTCCTGAGAGAGGTCAGATAAGAAACCCCAGGCTCTTTCTCTGCTGGCCAGGGCCACATACCAGTCGCACGCACGCACGCACAAACACACACACACACACACACACACACACACACACACACACACACACACACACACACACACACACACACACACACACAGCATCCCTCCCTGCTTTTCTTTCTTTCTATATCAGTTTGACAAGCAGCGTCTGACCTCCGCCCCACCTCCTCCAGTAGCTGATCATATAACACACACAGTCACACAAACAGAGAGAGAGAGAGAGAGAGAGAGAGAGAGAGAGAGAGAGAGAGAGAGAGAGAGAGAGAGAGAGAGAGAGAGAGAGAGAGAGAGAGAGAGACACACACACACACACACACGCAGATTGTTGGTCAATCTGTTTTTGGACAGAGAGAGAGGTTAGAAGCAGGTAGGAAGCTGGGAAAGAGAGGGGGTGAGAGAAACGATAGCCAGATAGAGCTGAATCGATAACGTTGCTGTGGCATGCTTGGTAACCACTTTGCTACCAATGCGCTTCAACAATAACATTTCTTAAATGGTAATGTGTGTGTGTATGGTGTGTGTGAATGTGTGTGTATGAGAGAGAGAGAGAGAGAGAGTGGGAGAGAGAGAGAGAGAGAGCGAGAGAAGGGAGAGGAATGTCGAGCAGTGTCAGCTGGCCAGTGAGTGCAGCATCTCTTTCAGTGCTGAACAGTAGAATTAAAAGAGAACAACGTCCAGCTTTGCAGATGCTCTTCGATCACTGACCCACAGCAACACATGCGCAATGGAATGACAGCTGTAAAAACACACTCACATGCAAACACATACACACACACTCACATGCAAACACACACACACACACACACACACACACAGCGGACCCTCCGTGATGGGCTCATCACTGACCAGTGACCCTTATCAAATGCTCTCATTCACAGTTTGCTCTACAGACACTGGATCGATGGCCAGCCAACTGGCCAACTGCTCAGGCAAGTCATCAGAGATCAGACAGCCTTTCAACTACTCACAGTGAACTGCTCCACCACTCTAACCTGTCAGCTCTACCAAAACACAGCATTTACACCCACTTTCCTGTAGGCACACCCCAACTTATTAATTAAAAAAAATCACTATATATCTTCCTATGTGCCTAATCAACTTGCCTTCTTTACAATGTCTATTCATTCAGCTTGCTAGAAGAAAACAGCTTGTCAGCTGTCAGCAAAAAAAAGAAAGGCACAGATAAGGACATGCTGTATTTCTGTCTTCAAACTAGTAAGCTATCTGCTAGAGTAAGTGTAAAGAATTTGCTGGGAGGCACTACAGTGCTATCCTGAATATTCAATGTCTGCTTTGCCTGTTGGTTTTCTAAAAAGCTCCACGTCCTTGAGCAGTTTATTTTCTGCAGGGTTCTCTATCTTGCATAACTTCAGTGGAACTTGTGTTGTCTACAGGCATGCAGGTCTGTCTGCAAGTGTAGGCTACCTCAACTGAAGGAGTAGTCGCAAATGTACTGGATCATGAGCTGAAAGGTCCCCATCACCATCAGTTTATCAAGCAGTGTTTGTGTGACTGTAAAGGTTTCAAACCTGATGTTCACACATGGTTCAACACATGTTCACATCACGAGTCAACACACACAAACAGGTACATGCTGTACACCCACACACAGCAGTTAATAATAGGCTAATAATAAACCAGTTTTCTTTTGTTGAACACACTTATAAATGTATCAATAATCACTCCTTTTGGCAGCCTTAACATGTTTCCAATAGGCCTAAATAACCCAAGAAAATTCATTACATAAGAGCAAAACACGCAGACATAGGCTAACTAAACTTTCCCCTCTGGAATTAATTTAGGAGCTCTATTTTGAATATGCCCATTAATTCATGCCGTCTGTAAAATATGTTTAAAACGAGGGGAAAAAGCCACACATAGCATGTTAACCGTTTACAACTGGTTAATAAGGGTTTGATAACATGTGTCGTAGTTTACCGTGTAGTCCTATTGGCATGAGAAAGAAAATAAGGGGGACACTTATGAAATGGGACACATTAAATGGGCTGAATAGGGAGTAATGTCAATGAAGACATAATAAGAAGATACAATAGTGTGAAAAGCAGTTTCTCTAATAACAAAGGCAAACCGTGGAATTAAAAGCAACAGCTCGGTCAAACAACAAACAGTGTTGCTCTGAATATGTCCCTTGTCCTAAACGCAACTGAGCAGACAGCGAAGGTCTGCTTTTCATCTCCAAGACGCCACGGAAGGTAAAGAGCTTTTTACCTGCGGTAAACACAAAAAAAAGAGAAGAAGACTGCTGAAAGGACTTACCTCTATAATCCAGTGGGGAAAACCCAGTGACTACTTTTCACGAAAAGCCTACAAATTGGTCCAACGTGCTGTCACCATATCTCCGGCGCGAGACCTACGGCGGTACTGGGTGTCGCGCGTGTCATCACCTCTGATCTTCAGCGCTTAAAGGTCCCTCCCCCCTCTCCCTCCTTTCAGATGGTATGGTCCAAGCGGCGGCCACTCTGAGGCGTTTCACGTTTCAACTAATTTCTCTCTTCCAAGGTATTGACCATAGATAGTAGTATATACAATGGTATTGACACAATATTAAGTAAGCCTGTCATATCATTCAACTACGTCATCGAAAACAATAAAATAGATTAGGTAATATTTTTGTGATAACACCTCTGAAATATAAATAGGCTAATTAGCATATAAGCGTAAAATGTCTAGTCGGTGGTCTGGGTATTTTTTTGGTAAACCCATAGATAAACCCCATGGGCTCGAAAATATGCTTTATTTCTTACCTATTAGTTTAGTATAGTATAGCCCATAGACTGGACAAAGTGTAAACTGTTTTTCCCATAACTTTTATTCCCGGAAAGTTGAATTTTGTAGACATTTATATTTTAAAGCAAAGTCACGCCTAAAATAACATAGCCTACGCCATGTAGCCTGATGGAAGATAGGCCATGACTCATTTAGGAAAAGTTAACGAGTTTTGTACATGATCAGTTTCAGTTACCACATGAGGTGAGCACAACCTAAGAAAAGAAAAAAAATACTATATATTTTTTTTAAATACTAAAGATACTTTCAGAAATGCCAGTTAAAGCCGGACTAGGATACATTAAGTAGGCTACATTTTATTTGCATATCCCAAATATGTACCTTTGTTTTAGAGGGCTCTACAATCTGTAAAACACGGGATAACCTTGATTCAGATCAGGGCAACGTGACAATAACTGAACAATAACTCTTTGTATTGTTTAAGTTAAGTCAAGAAAGTTGAATTGTTTAGACACTTACTTTATAACACCACTCATACAATTCTATAGAATATATATATGTTGCCCTCTACTGGACAAAAGGTGGACTTTCAGTTTACAAGCAGGAGAGGAGTGGGACTTATTTACTATCACATTCATCTCACAATCAAATATTGTTCGTTTGCTGAGTAATTCAGCTGAATAATTGCAACTTTTTCAGAATATGCATTCTTTTGTAATGTCACTCTACAAAAAGAAATATAGCCCCAACTGAACAAATATTATTGTTACATTTTTAAGTTGTCTTTGTGGAAGTTGTTATAGTTGTTAATAGTTACTCTATTTTCATTATGTCTAGCCTTAAATCCTCTCATTGTAAGTATAGAGTTAATGGTAAGAAATGGAAATATTACAACATAACTTTACATGATAACACTAATATATCAATACATTACACACACTCATTTGATTACATTTTAGAGGTATAAGACACATGTAGAAGCTATGCTATGACATATGAAGATAGATATCCCTTTTTTATCCCTGCACAAATTGCAAAATGGATTCAACCGGGAGCAAAAGGAAAATGTGACAAACGTTTATGTCACAGCCTCCCTCAGTGGAAGTTGGTTGTTCATTTCTCATTCAGCACTTCTTCTCTCTCCCAGGCAACCTGTCATTTGGATGGGATGGGACAAGAGACAGATTCCCCAAAACCCCTGTACTAAATGTTCTCTACTCTACAACAGACCAACAAACAGACAGGTGAGTATGTACGGCTCAAAGTTCTCCATCTCATGTTGGTAGAAAACGCAAGAATGATAACTGGTTTTATTTATTCGGGTGCATTATATTGCACTTTTCCACTTGTTCTAAATTGTGTGTCTGCATATACACATCCCACAATTCTCCTGCTATATTCCCATCTGTCACATTAACCTTGGTGCTACCACAAACCAACTTAAAGTGAGAAAAGACAATTATACATCATCTATAAGTGATGTGAGGAAACTGTTTCTCTTATTTTATATTTTGGAACTAGTAATGAGTCACTCCTGAAAAACAGAATAATGAGTGCATTTGTAAACTGAACCAACCTTAATAGGGTTGGGTTTGACTGTAGATTAATGTAATCCTTGCAACTTTCTCCTCAAGTCTCAAAACTAAAACTAAGGTACACCATGAATCATGATATTGACTTGCAAAATAGATTCATTATTTAGGCTCCTGGATCTTAGATTCATCCATATTTACTCACTAGTTTGATTGCTGACATTTGGGGCTGAAAAAAAGAAAAAAAAAGAGATACACCGATTAATTGGGCCGATTATTTGCATTTTGAGATAGTCAGCATTGGCCGATATCTGCATGGCTGCTCTGGAGAAATATAAGTGATTTTTTAATTTACCTGTAATATTTTGCTATATCAATGAATTAAAGACGGCAAATAACATGAGTAGTCAAACAAGGACATCCTCTGTATAATGGTAACATCTACACCTCTTGAAGTGTACATTATTATGATAAGTAGAAAAATGGTTCTATGAAATATTAAAGTTGAAAGTAAAATATTTATTATTTACAATATAATTTAATAAGTAAAATTACATGGTATACTGTATAATTTAATAAATAACATCTCATAAGTAGAAATGTATGCTATATTTATGCTATATTTATGAAATTTAGAGGGACATTTTCCTTTATTGAGAATACTGTGCAAATCAAATATAACAGCATCTGAAATGGTTCACCCATCTGCTGAAATAATAATTTAATTTAAGTAATGATCAATTCATTAAGTTCAGACTTATGTCTTTTACTCCAAAGTGATACATCAATCATAAAACACAGAGGATATTTGTAAAAGGGATAACGCTTTTCCACTGTGGTCCTCCCTCCTAATTACAGCTTACATTTTATCACTGGGTACCTCATACTTCATCCTTTCCTCTGCCCCAACTGGGCAGTGCCAATCTGTACAGTGGCAAAGCCATGCCACGCCAACACAACATCCCCTGATGGGAGAACAGGTGTTGGACAGGGTCCAGTGGAGCAGAGCGGAGCGGGCTGCCATGATATATCAGATGAACCGGCCAGCACCGACTCCTCTGGCCCGAGGGAGCGGGACCAAGCCATTTATTAAGAGAGAGAGAGAGAGAGAGAGTGTGTGTGTGTACCTGCGTGCGTGCGTGTGTGTGTGTGTGTGTGTGTGTGTGTGTGTGTGTGTGCAGAGGTTATGTGAGGGCAGCAGCAGTGCAACAATGAACCCCTAAACTGATTAGGACCGAAAGACCCAACAGGGAGGCAGGCTAATCTGGGAAATCCCTGAACAAAAAACTTTTTTTTTCAACCCACATATGGCATACTGTTTTTGACATATAGGTGTTACTCTAGATTGTACTCGACATTAAAAAAGTATATTAACAAGATGTACTATGTATTGAAATATAACATAGCAAACGTAAGAGAAAACACGCCAAAAATGATCTTTAAAAAGGGCATATTATGAATGAATTAACAATTGACTGCAATGATTATATTCCTGACTGCATATCATGTTGGTCTCAGGCAACACTAAAACCAATCAGGCCATTTCATAATCAAGCCCTGAAAGTGATTAACAGGACATCATGACAGTATCATCATTGTGACATAGTTGTTGGATATGAAAATTACAAGCTTTGACAAAGTATTCAGATTTCCATTAAGTGCATAATAATTGATAATGGTGCTGCTCCAATGCTGTAGAGCTTTGTTCAGCTATACAGGGACAATACAACGTTACTAACTGAATCACTTCCTTTGCACAATCTGTTTTCTCTTTAAAAGCCATTGAAGAAGCGCTCTTGCAATCTGAAAACCTGTGTGTGTGTGTGTGTGTGTGTGTGTGTGTGTGTGTGGGTGCATGCTTGAAGCGTATCTTTGTTAGGACAAATTCATTTTAGCTTCATTAAGTAATACAGTGTGAACATTTCTGCAAGATGAGGACAATTTTCCAGATCCTCACTACTACTTTAAGGGCCTGTTTGAAGGTAAAGATTATAAGGTTTAGGTTCAATGAACCACCGTTATTGTACAAGAAGGTACATGGTCCTTGATATAGAAAAACAAAAACAAAACAATATGTACCTTGATATGATATTAAATTGAAAGAGTTAACATTTTCTTTTGCATCATATCTTAACATATTTTCCCCAAATTTTGTGGGGAAGATTGGCCCCCAGGACCCACTTTTGTTCCTGACTCGGAACTTAAGAAACTGCTTTATTGGGTTTCTGAGACCAGTTTCTCAGGTCCCTTTACTGCTAATTTTACAGCCCAAATGACACTGGGTATGATGATTTGCTCAGTCGCTGTGGAGCCATACTGGCCAAGGCAAGGCTTGTAGTTCCTGTTAATGGGTTGAATATAATATTTTATGTCCCGTTGCTATAGCCACGCTGCTTAACTTGTGATGTAAAAATAGTCAGTCCCATTCATTTTAGTATAAATACTTTACCTCGCTTCGAGACACAGACTGAGCTGTATGTAAAACATGTCTATTTGAATGTGCCCCGGCAGAGGGAAAAGGTATTGCTACTTTACACATAATGACGGCCCAGGTCGTTTGGCTGAGAATAATGGCAGTTTCGCTGTAAAGCATATCACTCTCATTAGGTTTTTACACACTGGCCGTGCCTAACTGGAGATGCATTTGTCTGGACACATACACACACACACACACACACACACACACACACACACACACACACACACACACACACACACACACACACACACACACACACACACACACACACACACACACACACGTATGCATGCATTCAGACACAAATACACACACACACACACACACACACACACACACACACACACACACACACACACACACACACACATATCCATCACCGGAGTCATTAAATCCCTTTGAAAAGAGGCCTCATTTGAGAGAAGCAATAAAAAATGTAATCATTTTATTACCAAAAGAGTATTTAACAAGTGGGTAATGAAACGCCAAAGGCAGGTTAGCTGAGTTTAACCTTCATAGAGGAAGCCATGTATCACATGCTGCCCAGAGGCATGGTGGGACAGAAATGTCATCCTCCATTATCCACCATACCTGAAGTGTGGCGTTGCACGGCTGGCAGGCCGGCGTCTAGCTCTGCAAGGCGCGGCTGACTGGAAATTAGGGGGAATTCAATTAATGGACATTTTATACGCACCAGGGAGAGGGCACCGCTGCACACACACACCTCGCTGTAATGCGTGGTGCACACACAACGTAACACGCCCGCACCTCCAAGCATATCCCACACAACGCACACTGTGAGGGGACATACTGAGGGGACAGAAGAACAGGAAGAACACATGTTCTTTCCCCGCTTTGCAAATATCTCTGTGTCATTCTGTAGCTTGCACGTTTGTTTGTTTGTTTGTTTCTTTTCATACCTGAACTTTCTATCTTCCTCACTCAGCTTGTAGAAAGTCGGTTGTGCTCCCTCTCTGACTCTGTCTCCCGGAGGTGATAGTAGGCTACGGCAGTCGCTCCGCTGCTTTCCCTCAGCAGGTCAATTAAGGAGAAAATGAGGCAGAGGGGGACACTCTCAGTCTGTCACCATAAAAGAACCATACCTACCTACCTGCCTGCCAATTGCTCATATAATATACCGTTAAACTGCCCTGCAGTGTAAGTGGGGGAAAGAGAGAGTCTGTTAGAAAAGCAGAACGGGGGGGGAGGGGAGGGGGAAAATCATATATATATGTTCCTCTTTGAGAATGGAAAAAAGTGGTATTTCCAGAAAAAGCAATCGCCAAGTCCTTAAGGGAGGGGGAAATACACCAGCCACCTCTGGAAGCACAGAATGCAGGCCCATACATTACACATTTCAATTTCTTTGACACGTAGGAATAATTTATGGCCGATAACAAAAAAATACTCTATTTTCAATAACAAGCTTCTGCAGTACTTAGAGGGACTGGCCCCCAAAGTTAATTGAAAAGTGTCCTGGCTCTCATTTGCATAAGAAACACATTTAAAGGTGAAAAATTATAAATAAATATGCGGCCACCTGTGAAATATGGCTTTTGGCCTGCTGGTCATTTATAACTTTGCCTTTAATTATGTGACAGGCTGGGCTTCTGCAGCCGTAATGAGAGGCTGGAGTGATGGAGAGGACTGTGTGAGAGACAGAGGGCTATAGGTCATTTAGTGTATGGACAGGCAAACATGAATGCAGACGCACACAGATGGACACTGGTTGAAAGACAGTTTTATTGTAACAGGACACACATACAAAGATAGACTGATACCCACGTGGATTTCAACACACAAAGTCAACACAAAGATGGACGAGCAAAATAGCCCACTATGGATAGGGCTGCAACTAACGATTCTCGATTAATCGATTAGTGTTTTGGTCCGTAAAATGGTGATTTTTTTAAATCAATTTTCCAAAGCCCATGTTGATGTCCTCAAATGTATTGTTATGTCCAAAACACACAGCTATTTCAGTTTACTGTCATAATAGGATTAAAGAAACCAGAAAATATTCACATTTGAGAAGCTGAAATAGAGAATCAGAAAATTACTCGAAACGATTATCAACATTTTAATAATCGATTAATAATCGATTAGTCGATTAATCGTTGCAACTCTACTATGGACACAGATAGAGAAGACACACATACTCACATCAAGGTTATCCATGCGTTCCATTTGGATGCCTTATAATCAAAATGATTACTGTAGCATTCCTTATTCAGCTGTTGACCCCTGTTATTTGAGTGAATAGCTCATTATGAATAATTCGGCCTTAATATCCTTTTACACAGCCAATTCATTCGCGCAACTCAGAGTAAGATGCAATCCTCTTTGAATATTTATTATACACAATATATTATACATCACAATAGGCCTATATATTTTTTCAATTTAAAAAAAAATCCTGGTTTGGTAGCCTACTTTTCCTTGTTGTGATTCACAAGTTTCCTGTATTTTGAATTGTGGGTTGCATTCGTAGACAACGGCAAATGTCCCACAGGCTACCAGGCGTGTTAATGACATATTAGCGATTAGTGTGTGTCATCATGCAGACAAGTCAGGCAGAGACGGACAGGTATAGGCATTACAGAACATCAGACAGATAGTTAGACAAAAGACTGGGTGGTGAAAATGCGGCGCGTGGCACTCATGTCTCCCCCCTCACTCCCTCTTTCCCCCCTTCTCTTTTATGCATAAAGAAAACAGCTTGCATTGCCCTGCAGGTACTACCAGAGCGCTGTGCCGCCACGCACCGCTTTCACTTTCACCTTCACACCTTCTCTGCGGTCACTTCCCGGTAGAGCTTGCGTCGCAGCAGCGGCACTTCCTGGGGTGTTCTCTCTCTCTCTCTCTCTCTCTCTCTCTCTCTCTCTCTCTCTCTCTCTCTCTCTCTCTCTCTCATCTTTTCCTTTTTTTGTTAACCCTCTTTCCCCCTCTCTGAATAGCAGTAAGGAAGGAGGGAGGGAGGAAGGCACACAAGCATGCCCCGGCCCAGCTCACTAAGTCCTATTATAAGTAGAAGAAGACGATATTTCACCATTTCACCCCCCAGAAATATTACAAGATAGACAAGCAAGCTGGGGCTAATCCCTGGGATGAAATTAGCAGCGGAGGGGTTAGCGGCAGGATGGAGGGATGATAGAAAAGGGGGTTGGGGTGGGTTGCTGAGCCCAGCTAGAGGCAACTCGTCCACAGGGATAATTACAAGATGCTCCCGGGATCCGTCTGTCTGTCTGTCGGCTGTGCTGGGCTGGCCTTCATTTTTTGATGGCTCTATTTTCAACAAGGGGGACTAGTTCTCTCCCTGGCTCTGTGTGTGCGTGTTTTGCCCTTTCTTTCCATGTCTCCTGTGCTTCAGATTCATAGTAAAAGCTATTAAAATTGAAATTGTTCTAGGGGCAGTGAGCGGACGGGGGAGAGAAGCGACACACTCAACCCCCATGACAGACTGTTTAATAATGGGTGGACGGTGTGTGTGTGTGTGTGTGTGTGTGTGTGTGTGTGTGTGTGTGTGTGTGTGTGTGTGTGTGTGTGTGTGTGTGTGTGTGTGTGTGTGTGTGTGTGTGACCCAACTGGCGGGCCTGGTGTGAATATTTCTTCTTATTTCTAGCTGCATCTGTACCGTCTTTGCAGAAATATACCTTTACATATAATGTATTCTTCTTATTATTCTTTAGTTTGAAATCCATGAAATTTGAAATGTTGTTAAGCTTAAGTATCTGTTTATAAAAGGGCAACACAACTGATTCCGTTGGACTAGTTTTTTTATCAGTTATCTACCTGTACTCTCAATGCAAACCTTCCCCCTCTCTCCCTCTCCCCAATTCCACCAATCTACACTGAACTATCAAAAAAAAAGTAATACATATTATAATTATATTCAAAACTAAATCATATTAGTAAATAAAAGTCAAATGTTTTAGGAATAGCAGTGAAAGATGAGAGTTATTTTCATTTCCCTAAATTTCAGGTGTAAGTGAGTAAGTCTCCCCCCCTCCCTCCCTCTCTCGGGTCAGTGGTGGGAGGTGAGCATGGCGGCAGAAAGCTTTGACCAGCACACTGACCCCTCTCTAGGGAAACAATGACTTTGAGAAGGCTGGAACACACACACACACACACACACACACACACACACACACACACACACAATGAGGAATGGAATGGGCAAACTCATTCATCACTTTAACAAATTTAACAGGCTATTGTAGGAGCTCACGAAGTAGAAAGGCAAAAGCTAAAGCAGTTGCACTTAGGCCAATGGGTGCATTCACTCAGCCACATAGAGAATATGCACCCTCTGCATGCAACACAAGCACATACGCACAAAGTTGTTAGTTACATGCAATGTAGTGCATTCCATTCATTTACAATGATACAGCTTCTCTCTGCAACTTTTATCTAAAAAGTGGTTTAATAAATATGAGAACTTTCAAATCATCAATTTCAAATACACACAGTTTTTATCTGATGACACTTATAAGCTAAGAGTGTAATCTAAAAATAAATAAAAAACTGTTCAAGGCATGTCAATCAGGGGCCGATACATTTGATCAGAGAGACTTGAATGTAACTGCAACATACCAAATGTCAGTGACTTCATAGCATTTCCTTTTAAGAATCTACTTCAGTTGTATTCTCCCAGCAGCCCCCCCCCTTTCCTGTGATGTATTTACTTTATTTATATTGCGTTCTTGTTTTGACACTAATCAAACATCACAGTCATTACTCAGTGTGTATGGCCCTTCGAGCGTGTTGCTGAGTCTAAAACTGTTTGTCTCTGTTGAGGCCAGCAAATTGGAGTTAAGAGATTGGAATTACAATTGAGGTTTTCCCCATAGGACCTGAAGATGGCGCTCTATACCAGGAAATGACACTGGACTTTGATGGAATGCGACCATAGCGCAGAATAAATGTGTGTGTTTCTTTGTGTGTGTGAGAGCGAGAGGGAGAGGGAGAAATTGAAAAATAGAGCAAGAAAGATGGAAAGTGTGTATGTGTGTTAGAGAGAGACAGAAGGAGAGAAAGAGGGATAAAAAGGAAGAGAGAGAGAGAAAGAGGGGGGGGGGGTGGTGTACAGTTCCTGATGTTACAGAATAGTCTAATGACCGACCTTCTTTGTCTTTGAGCTGGCAGACAGAGTCATCCAGCACATTCAGCACCAGAATAGCTACAGAACAACCACGCATAAAGTGAAGTTATAAACAAAAAAGAGCACACTACATCATTGAGACAGCCAGGCAGAGTCGGGATGACATTTTCCCTCTGATAACTGCAACCCTTTCACATAATTCACAAATTCATGCACATGCTTGGTCCACAAGCTGCATAGGGTTCAATTAGTTTTGAAAGGTGTTGTTCAGCTGCTAAACTTCTGTGCAAAGTTATATTGAACATGATATAACGCTGTAACAGGTGTACACCTTAAATCACACAGGAGAGGCCTACACATAGACGTAAGCGTACAAAAAAATAATGACACACTGGTGCATGCATACAGAGAATTTAGTGGTCAAACTAAAGTTAGGGTTAGACAGCTATGCTTTTTTAAGGACATTGAATTTTTTTAATATGATATTTTTTAATAATTAGAATTAAATTATGTTATTGTACTATATCATAATGTAATTTACGTTTTGTTGAAAAAGGGAAAATAAGGGACAAGTGCTATATTTTTTTCTTATGTTATCACGACGTCTAACTGTGTGATTAGTGAATTCAGTCAAGGTCAGGTGAGTAATTGGCCTGGTGGTAGCAGGCAGCTGTGTTACATTTTCTTACATGCAGTTACATTGTAATTACACGGTAATTATATAAAAAAAGGAAAGCAGCAAAATAATTGCTGTGTTACTCATACTAAAAATAACACGATGACAACAGTGATTTTACTCTGTCATGTTGCGTCCCATAAAAATGAATCTTTTTCCCAGACAATCATTATTTAATCTTCCAAGAGCAATTACGCAGCAAAGTGCACATCACAGGCTATTTCCCTTATTTATAATTATGCACACATTGTGAATAAATATCCAACTATTTTATGACGGCTACCGACTAGTTATTTGATACATTGAGTCACACAAATGTCACATTGTATTAATACAGCTTTTGAATTAAGACGTTCCAGGCTAAAATCTTTTTTTTACTATTAGAGGCAATGACATTCGTCTGACTGGGATTCCTGTCTAAAAATAGAAGTACAGATGTGACCAAATAACATGCAGTGCCGCGATCTTGACAAAGACCTGCATTTTGCAGGAGCATTACACAATGCTGAAAATTTTAAATAATATTATAAAATTTAAAAATCACAAGACAGAGAGGCGTCAAGTGTACACTAACAGGTTTTCTGCCACTGCTACAGTTTGTAGTACTTACTTACATTAATATGCATAGTTTATCAAATAGATAAAGTCAATGAGTGTTAAATATAGCAATCTTATTTAAGCAATATTATTCAAGTGCCTTCTAAACAAGTACATCTGGTTTATATATCATTTTTATTTATTTTTTACTTTTTAGCTAGTGCATCTCATTCAAATCAAATCAGAAGTTAAATGTTTGGCTGATGATCCATGCACAGATCGTGAGACTAAACATTGAAATACGGAGCTGAATCTCCATCAAACTGACTTTAAAATGCCTCAACATTTGGTCTGAATAAAAATACACACATTCAGAAATGAAAGGTGTTGGATATTTTTTGTATTTTCAGTTTGTAGTCGCTGATTAAAAATTGCAGAACACTTTTGGACCATATGCTGTCTTATCGCTGACAGTAAAGTCATAAATTAATAGTAGCTGCAGATGCATGATCACATATGTCCTATCCTGCATTGAATATTAAAAAGGTGCCCTTGACAATGAGTCAGCCTTTCTGTATTGATGCTTTCTATCCTTGTTTGATTGAACTTCTCTGAGATGTACCCTTTGTGTTGCACCAGTTTACAAGTAGAAACAGGTAGATTCTTTTTCTGTAAACATTATAAAACAGTTTTACACATCTGTTAAAAAAGTCACATAAAACAAAACCTTTTTTAGAGTAGTGCTGAATATTTGTACACATTAACTTAGGCTTAACAGTAACATGACGTATGAAAAGGGTGTATGTCATTGTTTTATAAAATGGCATTGCCATGGTAACTCCCGTGAAATAACTTAATTCATGAAAACACCAACAAAAGGAAAGATGTTTTGTTTTAATTTCCTTCATCTCGTTAATAGTTCAAACAGGCTTTGACTTGACCATCATCACCTTCATACCCCCTCAAGGTGTCTCTCACATACAAGGACACGCACACACACACACACAAACACTCAGACACACAGACACAGACATACAGACAGACACACACACACACACACACACACACACACACACACACACACACACACACACACACCATTTTAGCACTCACCGTCCTACTGTTCAGCATGTCCCACTCAGCAGTGTATGAATATAAAGACAGCGCCCTTGACAAAGACACTCCAATGTTGCGAGCGCGCTTTATTATTTCTTTCAAGTTTTTCTGACAAGATTCTTTGTTCAGCGCCGCTTTAGCAAAAACTATGAGGCTTCCCATGGACATGTGGACTTTCTGTCAAATGGCTTACAGAAGTCACATCTTTTTGTCCTTTCCTCTTTCTTCTCTCATTTCAATATAAACTGAAAGCCATTTATTTATTTTCCATGCTACAATAAATATTTAATGTTAACTCAATCAATTGGTTGTCAAATTCCATTATCCTTATACTTATTTTTACTATTAATTATTATTACATGTATTATTATTATTATTAGAAGTACAATTTGGTGTCCATTAAATGCTAAAACTATTTTGTTGATGAATGTCTCACAATTGATGCACTGTTAAATAGATAGGATTTTAAGTTTAAGACAAAATAAAGCTTCAGGAAATAAATAGCATGCAATTAAACTTTAATTTAATTTAACCTTTATTTATACTCAAGAGATCAAGTGAGGGGTCACCCTCATATGTATGACATTCAACTATGTCACTGCTAATTGAATGCAATTGTGTAATTTATTTTTTGACAATCATTTGCTTTGCATTTACATAATACATTAAGCAGATTAATGTCTTATTTCATCATCATTATTATGATTTAAATGTAAACAAGGTTGGACTTGCGTTTTTTACTATAATTTAGAATGATCTGATAAGCACTCTTGGAATAATTTTTTTTTTCACTCAGCTTTGCTCTTTATGACACGTCTCAAGAATACATAAGTACAGGCATACAGCCACTCACTCTCTCTTCCTCTCTGCCTTTGCCGTCTCAGCGATCTGACTTTGTTGTGTGCGTAAGAGCTCCTAACGGTTACATCTAATGAATTGACCAGCCTCGGGAGGTATATATAAACCTATTAGCTTTAATAAAGTCTGAGGGTATGAAATGACTCTCTGAGGTATTTCACTATACACTTAGTACTCTGCCCAACCTCATAATACCAGCTTCTCTTCCAAGCACATTGTCGCGCTCTTTGATTGCATTCTGGGATCTGTCTGCACAGTTATTTTCAATTCAAACGCTCAGAGGACAGTGGTGACAGAGAGAGAGAGAGAGAGAGAGCGAGAGAGAGAGAGAGGCAAATGGAGAATGTGAGAGAGAGAGAAAGAGAAAGTGAGAAAGTGTTGGTGGGATGCGACGTTGCCCTGCTTTGAGATGCACGTAACCTCAGAGTCAAAGAGGGAATGGAGAGAGATGTAGGCAGATGGAGAGAGGGGACGAGAGACATTAAAACAAATGGAGGTATATGGAGAACTGAGGATGTATGGGACTGATGAAGAGAGAGATCATTGCAAAAGGGAGATGGACTGAAAGTGCGAGACAAGGAGATATGACTTCCCTCCAGTTAGCTGAGTATGTGTATGTGTGCTCATTTGGCTGCCTCCTAATCCTTGATTCAATTGCCAGCCTTTAAACATGACGAATTACATTCCTGTCCTCACCTAATGCTTTTAACACATCCCTATAAGAGGCCTTAATCAGGTGAGATGGGCCCCAATGCTGCTGGCTACACACACACACACACACACACACACACACACACACACACACACACACACACACACACACACACACACACACACACACACACACACACACACACACACACACACACACACACACACACACACACACACACACGTAGGCTGATTAGCCTAGCCACGGCGCTAGCCACCCCGGATAAGCCACCAGGTGGATAATGCTTTAGCGCCTTAATTACGCCATAATCTGTTCAGCGCCTCAACCCCCTGCACAGAAAGACAGGGATGGGGGGGGGAAGGGGGAGCATTAGGGTTGGTAGGGGGTGTAAAGGGGCCTGAAAGATGGGACGAGAGAAGAGCGGGTGGATGGAGAGAGGGAGCGGAGTCGGGAAGAAGGAGGAAAAGTAGCCTGGAGGCTCCTTAGCCTGCACCTCCTTCCTCTCATCTCAGCTACGTATCCGCTGTGTTTTACCTGCTTAAGGTTTCTTTCATTTCGTACTCCCTGTTCTTCTTTCTCTCCTCCACTACTCCCCCTTCCAGAGGCCCTCCTGAACCTGTTTTGTTGGCAAACAGGCCTCGACTCTCAGTGTGAGTCTCCGTCCACTCTCCCCCTCTCCCTCTGCTCCCTGTGCATTTTCGAAGCCCTGTAGTTCCCTCTTTCCTTTCATCCTTCTAACTCCCCCCATATACTCCCGTGGCTGTTCTCTCTCTCCGTCCACCTCTCTTCTTTAGTTGCTGTGCGTCGCAGTATCTCGGGTCCTCCTTTACCCTGTGCCTGTCACTGTGCGCGGCCCTTTGACAAATCACGTGAAGGGCAGACTGAGTTTTGTAGGACGAGACAAAGCTTAAACATATGGCTTCCATGTCCCCAGGTGCTCTGCTGTGTGCTGTAGCAAGTCCCTGGGAGTCCTTATATATAACATTATCTGCCTGTCTGTCTGCTAGGCTGGCAGCGTTTCTGTCTGTCCGTTTCTTTTGCGTTCATCTGACTTTAAATTCACTGGTTAAACATTTATTTTATAAGAATACAATAATTTGAATAATTTGTCTTTATGTCTCCATTTGACTGCATGCCAGTCAAAATGTTGGCCCATCAGACTGTCCTTTATACAGTTTTCAAAGAACGCCGGTTCTTTAACCAGTAGGCTAGGGGCGTCGAGTGGTACTGTGCCAGCACAAATATCATATATAGCAAGTAACATGAAGAACATCTTGTTTTACCAATAAACCTTTTCCATGATACTGACCCATATTACAGCAATACACTGCTGTAATAACTGGTCAAGACATGGCCATATTTGGATATATATTCTAACACAATAACGATGAACATCAAGCACGTCAGTTGTTTTGATATGTACAGATGATTGCATGCAACAATGTCAAAGGCCACATTGGCTTGTTGAGCAGTGAAACCGAACCATTTGGACAGCAATTTTTTTTAAATTTCAGCTGATGCATCTACAGTTTGTTGTTCTGTCAATACTGAAAAAATTAAGCTGAATCAATTTTTTTAATTTGATACCTTAAAATTTGCAAAACAAAATCAAGCACACATGTTACCAGGTTATATTGTTTAAAACAGGGCCTCCTTTTGAAGCACACACATACACACACACACACACACACACACACACACACACACACACACACACACACACACACACACACACACACACACACACTCACACAAACAAGCAAATCACATCAGTTCTCCTCGCTAATGAAGATGAAGTGAGCTATGAGTGTTTTCTCACCGTGCTCGATGCCCCATTTAATGCCAATTAGCCACTGAACCTCAATTTGTTTCATATTATTTACTTTCTTTATTCTCAGTACATCAGTCAACACAAGAGAAGAACTATCTTTCCTTTACTCAACACTTGAAACTCAAAGATGCCCTAGGCAGAGGCACAAACTGAACTCAGGAAACACTTGTAGGCCCACCATAGGTTCTGTACAAACTCAGGACAGACTGATACACAACACATGCAGAGCATAAAATGCGTTACCTCTTTTAATGCTGTGTAAACTGCTGAAATTCAAGCTAAAACCGATGCTGAGTTAATGACCTTATTTTACCATAATAGAGAGCTTTCAGGTCTACTCGGAAAGAAGGAAATAAAGATTAACTTTCAGCCCACCAAGACTAAATTTCAGTCAAACAATTACAGGTTAATTTATTATCAGTATACACAGTCAAGTACAGTAAGGTATTTTCTCTATCATCAACATTACTATTTGTTTCCATCAACAAAGCAAACATGTGGTAATTTTTTTCATCAGCTAATTATTCCATTAGCTGATACAGTATATATCACACATGGCTCGAGATAGATAGATAGATAGATAGATAGATAGATAGATAGATAGATAGATAGATAGATAGATAGATAGATAGATAGATAGATAGATAGATAGATAGATAGATAGATAGATAGATAGATAGATAGATAGATAGATAGATAGATAGATAGATAGATAGATAGATAGATAGATAGATAGATAGTGTAGGCAAAATGGGAAAGGTAAGCAGCAGGGTAAACAGAGAGAGGGAGAGATAAACTATGTTTGGGAATGTCCTACAAAGTTTTGAAGTTCTTTCCTTTTTTTCGAACTTTGCGCATATTTGCTGTCATGCAGAATAATTTTGGGCTTTTCTCGTCTCCAGGGCAATGGCCCCAGGGCCAGCCAGACCCCCATGGGGGACAGGTGTCAGGCAGGTGCGTATGCATGTGTGTGTGTGCGTGAGAATTTGTGTGTGTCAGTGAGTAATGGCGCTATCAGCTGGCCTCCACGATCCATCATGCGCGTCCCTGGCCTAGCACCTCTAGGGCCGCAGCACACACGCCCACACGCACATTTAAATGAGCGAGCGCTCTCTCTCTCACACACGCACACACACACGCACACACACACACACACACACACACACACACACACACACACACACACACACACACACACACACACACACACACACACACACACACACTCATATATGCACATACTGTAAATACACGCCCACACAAGCAGAGTACTTAAGCATGAAAAGACTTAAAAAGCCAATCAGATGTTGCAGCAGTTTCCCCCGCAGGCACACGGACACACAGGGGGAGCGATAAAACATTACATGCACTGCATCAGATCTGCCTCTCACATTACCGTATTAAGATCTCTGTAAAAAAGAGAAAGTTACCAGATTGTTTGAGAAAAAAGTTTGGTTTCAGAACTGCTGTAAAAACTGCATCTCCATCAGCAAGAGGTTGTCATGATCTCAATCAGCCATCACGGACACCTGCTGCTTCAAAAGCCATGCTGCTTAAAACTCAATTAAAAACTAATCACAAGCTCTGTTTTATTGTTTGGTTTGTTTGAATGTGAAAAAAAGGCCATTTTAAATTCTCCCCATCATACGTCAACCTCCACTTCCTGCCATTTTCTCTCAGTTCATTTATTGTTCTTCCCTTTTGTTTCCCGTCTTTCTTTCCCTTTTTTCTCTCTTTATCCTACCGGTTAGTCCGTCGTCTTCCTTCATGTAGCAGAAAGTCTTTCTGAACAAATCGCTCTGTTCGGTTATTATCTCAACGGGGGAGGGTGGTATTATAATTAACAAAACAATAAAAGTTTATTAATGAACATTAAAATGCAAAATAGCAGGAAGAGAAAGATAGTGGGTGCTATCAATCAAAAAGAAGTGACTCCCCCGCCTTTTTGAGTCTTAATTAGCAGTCCGCTCATTAATGGAAGAGTGTGTTTGTATGCGTGGGTGCAGGGGAGGTTACAAAGGGACTTGAATTGATCAGTGGCCCCAAAATGGGCTATCAGCAACTTGGAGACTAAAAAGAAATGTAATTTACAGAACGGTGTCAGTTTATATTCCAAGCCAACTCATTATGAATGCCAAGGAGTGCAGCGTTTTTACTTGGTTTAAGGCGTCATCTAATCGGCTGAAGGCAGAGGGAACAACAGTAGATTAGATTGGAAGTTACCATAGCAGCACCAATACTAAAGCTTAGGTTAATAATAATGACAATTATAATTATAATAAAATATGTGGCTTTTTTAAGTTTCCCAACATGGTTTTCCAGTTTCTATATATGGACACTTAAAGGAATAGTTCAACGTTTTAAATTTCTAGTGACTTGCCTCACTCAAAACCTATGCCCCAATCTTTATCAAAAATGCACGCACAGTTAAACGGACGGTTTCTGTCGCCTTATATTGAGCCTGTGAGTGAAGCAAATCGCAAATGTTGAACTTTTCCTTTAAGGTCTCAAATATTTCTTATAACAAGATATCTTGCATTGTTGCTTGCATAAAATGCCTGTGCTGCTGTTAAATCCTGTAATTCCCCCAACATTGAGACCCCTAGTTTCACAGTGATAAAGTACTGGATATGGTCTATAACACTGTGTGTGTTCATGTTTTAACTGAATTTTTTGAATACTGTTGATATTTCGAAATCAGTCCTGCTGAATAATAGAATGCTTCAACTGCCCCTTTCATGACACATCAATGTGGAACTAATCAGCATAAATAATGTGAAAAGTTGTTTATGTAAATGAGCTATAAAGGAAATGTTTCACATTGTTACTATTATTTGCTCTGGTGTGAGAGTTAAATTAGGAGATTGAATCTCTAAAAATGAAGTGAAAGAAATAATTAAAACTAGCCCAGCCATGCAAAAACAACACATTTGGAGTTGGTCATTAGTTGATATGTTTTATTTGTCTTGCGTCTGATTTCGTGAGTGATTTTACAGATTTGAAATATTGTTCTGTTAAACTGTGATGAGGTTTATGATATGAAGAGTGAATCTGAGCCTTTTGCTCATTTTGACATGTTCACAAATCAAGTCTGACAAGCCAACCATTCGTGGGGATGCAAGATCCATGTAAAGCTAACAAATACATTTTCGAGTTATATGTAATTTTGCCTTTGAAAGACATTTAACAAACCTGCAACATTTACATTAACTTTGGTTCATGACACATTCACACTTCAAAAGTCAAAAATATCTAACCCTACGATGAGGAATTGGCAACTTCACCTGCTCCGCCTTTGTAGCCGATTCAGTTTTCACAGAGACCCACCTATAGCACTTTGTCTTCTGATTGGGTAAAAACGGGCGGGCTACTCGAAATTCTAGCTGGCAATTACTGCAAAGCTGAATGATTAGGAGACCTGTGTTATGAACTTTGCATACTGTTTAAGTGAGTGTTGTATGAATATAGAGTGATTTCACAAAAATAGTGGCTTTCTGAGAAAGAAAAGAAAAGTCGACACAGTGCTCAAAGGTATGCTAATAACATCTCCTAGCCCTGATGTGGGAACTGAATCATGACACAGCTGCTCTTGATTTACAGCAGTCAACACAACGGCACGGAGGAGAGAGAGAGAGAGAGAGAGAGAGAGAGAGAGAGAGAGAGAGAGAGAGAGAGAGAGAGACTAGTGTGACATGACCCAACCTTTGTGAGTTGAGTGCAGAATATCACAAGCATGTCATGCACCAGTAAGACACCAAGCTGCCCTCATGAAGCTATATTTAACAGTATACCTTGAACCAATCAGAAGCTGCCTCCCGTTTCCTCCTATACCCCTCACACACATACGTACACAAAGGCACACAAATCCACACACTATTAGACCCAGGCAGACACACCTGAACACATATACAACCAAGCTCGATTTATAATAGTTGGCATGACCCTGTGCCCCCTCTCAGGGAGAAACTAAGAGAGTTCAAATTGTGGCCTAATTACACCCCGCTCCGCTTTGCTCCCTCCACCCTGTGCTCTCAGAAAGTAGAGCGCATGGCCACCACAGCACACACATAAGCACCAACACGCACACATGCTCTGCTTGCAGAACAGACGGCATGTTTCAAAAGTAACTCCCCTGCTTCTATCGTACACACACACACACACACACACACACACACACACACACACACACACACACACACACACACACACACACACACACACACACACACACACACACACACACACACACACACACACACACACACACACAGAACTTTTTCTTTGCCTCTCTCCCAAAAATCTTGCCCAGTGTGGCACTTAATATCAATCATAAACACACACACACACACACACACACACACACACACACACACACACACACACACACACACACACACACACACACACACACACACACACACACACACACACACACATTCTGGGTCAACCTACATTTTTCTCTCAGTGAGACCTGGTCACAATACTGGGAGTTCATGAAGGGTAAATTCAGATGCTTGAGAAAAAATGACAAAAAAGCAAAGGAAACACAAGCCAGTACGGTTACATGCACAGTGAAGTCGAGATATGGTTATAGCTTAACTAGGCCATTAATTGGAATACTGTCCCTGTCCCAGTATACGAGTACTGTTCTAGGCTTTTGTGAAGCAGGCACGAAGTATGGACCCAGAATGCAGGGGCCGGTTTCCCGATAACGTCATCTCTTAGCGAGCTACGAAGACTCCTACGTTATGACTTACCAAAGTTGTTTACCTCTGTAGTCGTGGTTCCCGAACGGTCTCTTAGGAGAAACACTCCATACGTCGTACGTACACTGCTGAAATCGATTGCTCAGAGTTCGATTTTCCATTTCCTGCTTATTTCATGCGAAGCTGCATGACAAGTCTTTGCGAATAAAAGATTACTAGAAATCCTTCTAAGCCGAAACATTTATTTAACACCTCTTGCTTTATAATCTAAGTATCTTTAAGAACAATAATCACGTTTCGTGGTGGGTCAGTAAGGAAACTGAAAGTAGAATATCGCCAATGGCCTTTATCAATAAAAACAGACGGCCCAAACAGCGTCCAAATGAGCTAAAATCCTAAATACAATAAACAGTAACATGGCACACTTATTTTAAGGTAAGCTTTAATTGATTATTCATTAATTTTTTCACACGTTTACATGTTTTGAGGCGGAGAATCCGACGCACACTGCGGAGCTGTCAGCTGAGCCGGCTCAGCTGACAGCTCCGCAGTGTGTGGAACACAGTGCGATGGTTCTAGTGTTAACCTTGGTCGAACGTATTACCATAGCCTATAGGCCTACTGATTTAAAAAAGGTAGCCTAGGCTATAGAAAAATATAGAAACAGCGGAGGAGATTAAGATTGTTTCTAGCAATTATTTTCTTCATGAATGACTTGTGGCAGTTCCATGCGCAACAGGGATGTCACTCGTGTCCGTTTTACGCATGGTGCTTACGGAAGGAAATGTGGGGGTCTGTAGTAGCCAAGCCTATCTCTGGCGATGCCACAGCGATCGCAGGGACTTCACTTGTCATTAAACTTATAAATCTGACTGTATTTCATATCAAAGGGACACAGCGATGACTGTATTAAATATCAAACTGATAAAAACGATCCGACTGTAGGCTGTAGTGTATCACGTATAAAGTAGCCTATTTTCATATTGACGGACATCGCATCCAATCAGTTAATGCTGATTGTCAAGTCAGTTAGATGACTATGTAGGCTACTTATAGTTTGAACACTTTGTGAATCAGAGTGAATGGTATTCTGCTAAAATAGCTTACTTTAAATGTGAAATGTACGCTATATACAGTTATCGTTTTTAACAGTTTGTTATTTAATACAGTCATCGCTGTGTCCGTTTGATATGAAATACAGTCAGATTTATTAGTTAAATGACACAAATGAGAGCTGAAACATCCCTACGGTAGAGCTAAGAAGGCTCTGCGGGCGCTCCAGACCAACCTTACCAACGTAGGACGTACGAAAGAGATTCGTAGCAAAGAACGTTTCGGGAAACAGGCGAAATGTTAAGTAGGAACTCTACGTAGGGGTTACGAATGACGTAGCGTTAAGAAGG
>NC_137230.1:25843830-25853830 GCF_949987685.1 Ammodytes marinus | reverse complement strand
GAAACAAACTTTAACTTCTCTCACTCTCTCTCTCTCTTTCTCTCTCTATGTACTGTACCTCTCTGAGATGTTAATACAACTTAAAGAAACACTGTCAGTTGGTCAGCTACCAGCCCCCCCAGCCCCCCTCCTTCTAAGATGCCAGCCATAATGGCAATGCCAGGCAGGTGATGGTGATGCCAAGTTGAAATGACACACACACACACACACACACAAACAGGCATACACAAACTTATCCCTACGGACGCTCTTAATTAGACTCCACCCGTCCCCCACGGTCCCTGTGGCAGGCGAGACAAAGGGAGGTTCACTCGTTTGGACGTGTGAGTGTGTCTGTGTGTACGTGCGAGTGTGTATTGTGTGTTTGTGTCTGAGGGGCCTATCTTTAGCAGATGCTCATACCTCTCCCGTCTCTCTGTGTGCGGAGCAGTGGTGCTATCATTAAAGTGTCATTGAGAAGTGGCACCACTTAATTTTAGCTGCTCTCACTGGGGGCACTGAGGGAGATGCTGGAGACTGAGCAGGGAGGGAGGGAGGGAGGAAGGGAGGAGAAGAAATAGAGACGGTGATGGAAGCTAGTTGAAAGATACAAAGGTTAGCTAGAAGGGATTGAGAGAAGAGAAAAGCATATAATAGGCCTAGGTTTAGAGGGAAAAAAAACAAAAGAACAATGTTACAGTAAGAAAAGTGATTCTAGCCATAGGAGCAACACTGGGAAATGTGTTGCTTACTTTGATCAAATGGACCATCGTAAGGGAAATAGAAAAGACAAGCAACATGTTTCTGATAGTTTGCCTCGTTCTTCAACACAAACACTGATACATTAATGATGACAGTTAAACCACTGATATAGGACCAGTTTTCAATTTACAACTTCTATAGTAATGGTAGGACTGTGGCCACTAGAACTGATCTCTGGTGAGCAAAGGTCTTGAAAACCGCATAAGTGGTCGCGTGCGTGCCACCCATGCATGCCACAGCCAGCCTCCTGGACTGGAAATGGATCTAATGTATAGCCTGAATGAATATAATTACTGATTAAAAATTATAATGAAAAATAATCAAGGCTTCCGCTTCCCAGGGACTTAGGTGAAAGTGGAATTGAAATTAATGTATAGTATGGTAACTGCATGATAGCACTGTTCTAGGTTGTATGAACCCGGTCTTGAAGACAAACATTACAACAGGTACTTATATGAATTTTGGAATTCAATTATAAATAATCTTTGCATTTTTTATAATGCATATATCACATGCCATTCATTCAGGCTTGGGATGGCCACAACATTCTAGGACATTCTGTCCCACCTTGGCCACCCCAGTCAAAATGTCCTGTAAACACTACTGTATGTGAGACACACTCACACACAACTACGCACATAGAAACGCACACACACGCGCACACACACACACACACACACACACACACACGCACGCACGCACGCACGCACGCACGCACGCACGCACGCACGCACGCACGCACGCACACACACACACACACACACCTACACACACAGCATCCTGGTGGCGTCTGGCTCTGTAATGAATCCATGTCTCAGGGACGTCAG
The DNA here is from genome assembly GCF_949987685.1 of Ammodytes marinus. Classification (NCBI taxonomy): domain Eukaryota; kingdom Metazoa; phylum Chordata; class Actinopteri; order Uranoscopiformes; family Ammodytidae; genus Ammodytes; species Ammodytes marinus. Next base: position 25,852,262 of record NC_137230.1, on the reverse strand, counting down.
GTGAGAAGCAGCACTTCCTATGGAGAACCCAAAATAACCAATTGGTTGAGTGTTTGGAACAGAGAGCAGATAGACAGATACATCACAGATACTGTGTCAAGTGATTGATAGGTCAGTGTACTTTCATCCATGAGAGAAGTGTTTTATATACATATATACAGTATAGTATATGTACCTATATACTGTATACTGTATACATAAATAGGGTCTGTCATTTCTCAAAGATGTATTGACCTTGACCTTGGCATCCCCACTCTTTCCTTCCCTCCTTCTCATTTGTCTGTCTGCCCGATGTGTCAGTAAAATGTTAGCACATTGTCGTTGTCCTCAAGAGCAGGTATAGACTTGTTAATCCTGCCCCCATCCTCTCTCTACTGCTATCTGCTATTTACATTTTGTCTGGAAGGCTAATGTGTTTTCATAAGGCAGTTGCCAACACATACATAACATTCTTTAACAGTCCACACACACTGTTACTTTTACTGGAGGGACTTTTAAAACTTTTTTGACTCCCTATTACCACATAATCATCCCTTTTCTCACCTCTGCAGCCTGCCATCACTTCCTTCCCTCCGTCTTCATTCAAGGTCTTTCAGTTCTTCAGACCTGCCATGTTTAGTGACGTTTTAAAACTGAATCGGCTTAAGTAGTCGATTATTATTATTATTATTTTTTTAATTATGCATTTTTTTTGTTTCAGCTGAGATCCCATTCAGTCTTATCCACCACTAATGCTTTTAAACACATTTTACAGATTTACATGAAAAAATTATATCAAAGAAGACAAAGTTTAAAACGACAAATGTTCCAGACATCTGTCTAAAGAGAGCCAAGGTGAAACCGTAACACTGACATTTGCCGATAATGCATTGAGGTATTAAGCTAGTGTAGCAAAAGGACTTAATTTCATGACACAATGTACAGCAATAATAAAGTTGATCCTATAAATGTAAAAAAAATATTTGATCATGCAGAAATGATTTGCTTAAAAAGCCCAAGACAGGACAGGCATAGCCAGTTTCACTCAACCATATTGTGATTTTTGCCGGCATGGACAGACCCGTTTTTTCCGTTTGTCAGTAAGCTATGCATAATGTATTGACTACAGTGACATGGTGCCTAAGAACAAATCAGGTCAAGCTAAAGTTATCTCAGTATAAAAGCAATATCAGTGTTTGACACAAAGGTCAGCACCACAATACAGGAGTACAGAGCATACGTTTTAGTCCTTCTCCCAAACGGAATGTCCTTCATTCTTACTTTGATACACATTTTCCACAGTCTCCTCTCTCTCTCACCTCTTTTTGCAAACACCCACACCCTGCTCCCTCCACTCTCATTCTCTCCTTGCTTGACACTTACTACCATATAGTATAGTTAATTATTTAAAAGAAAATGGTAATATATTATAGCAAACCAAAATGTTACTATTTTATGGATCTTCAGATAAATGTTGAATTATTTTAACATAAGATTTCGATACAACAATCACACATTTCTACATTGCCTCTTTGATTGTCTCCATCTGAAAAGTCTCACAATTTTCACCCTGCATCAAAGTAAAGAGAGGCAAAGAAGAGCAAACATATAAGAAGATGGGTTATTTCATCATACACACGTCTCTCGATTGTCTTTTAATTTCTAAAACAATCGTATACACTTAAAAAGAAAATGAATATACTATATCATACACAATCTCAATAATAAGGAAATTCAAACGACAAAATCTCATAAAAGTGGAACAAATCCCAGTGAAAGAAGTAATCAAAACATAAAATTAAATTGAGAGGTTTGTGAAGTTTTTATTGCATTACAATGTGTTCATCAGTTTAGGAGCTTCTCGGGACAAAGAACTTGCATGGTTAAAAACAGTAATGCAATACATAAACCCATTTAAAACATGAAATGCAAACAGTTTCAGATAGATCATTAATGTAAGCTTTTTCTTTTGCAATTCTGCTCAATAATTTATCAGTTCATCAAGTTGTTACTGCCCTATAAATGTGTCACTATCCACTCTTTAAGCTGGTGGACTTCCTGGTGAAGTACTGTGTGGGCATTAGGAGCAAGCCGTTCAAATTATAAAGTGTTGTTTGATTCACTTGAAAATATTAATGAATGTAAGTCTAATCTTCCGAAGGGAGTCATCAGTCCTCAAAGTCACAGGACAGCTTACACCATTGACCGTGCCATACACACAACAGTGATGACATCACAGAAATGTGGTGCAATGGGTCTTCTGTTGGTGTTTGACTGCTGTGTTTTTGCATTTGGATCACTAATTAATGGTCCGACGCCTTTCCATTGTACTCGGACCAAACTAGCGTTTAATCACCGAGGGTGATTTGTCATGGCTACAACATCTGTCTCTTACAAGTATTACGGCACTCTACATCCTGTGTGTGTGTGTGTGTGTGTGTGTGTGTGTGTGTGTCATTTACAAAGTGGGATAAGGTCATAGGCGTTGTGTTATTGGTAGATCACGAAAGTGTGCCATAAGAAATGATGGCAGGGAAGGAGAAAAGAACACACAAAAAATAAGGAACGACAAACTGATGTGGAAAAGGGCGTTTTACAAACACTCAGTGAGTGAGTTGAAAAAAAAGGTTTGATAAGAAGATTGGGAATAAGGAAAGGAGGAGAAAAGTGAAGGAAAGAACGGAGGACAAGGCGGCGGGAGGCGAGGAAGGAGACGAGCGTGGGACCTGAAGAAGGGATGAGAAAGGAACAGATGAGGAGGGGAGAAAAGGAGTGAGGCCCTCTTCATTTATTGCTCCAGTGGAGAAGAACGTAGAGCTCTCTAATGGCACGGCCGTGGTAATAACAATAAAAACCAGGAGAAGAAGGAAGCAAAAGAGAGACAGAAAGAGAAAGGTTAGGACATAGGAAGAATCATAAAGCATGATTGTTTTCTTTCTACATTTCCATATTTTCACCCCCCCCCCCCCTCTCCCTCTCTCGCTCTTTCTCCGCGCCCTCCACCCAACATACACTCAATTTCCCTCTCTGTTCCTCTCTTCTGTCTTTGCGCTGTTGGGGCTGTGTGTCCTTGCTCTATGCTTTGTTAGGCAGGGCAGTGCTGCTGTGTCAGGGCTTTCTATTGGTGGTGATTAATGTATGGAGATGGACTGATCGTCACCAGCCACCAACAATATTCTCACTGGCGGCACAGTGTGAGGTGCACACACACGGGGGTAGGGGACATGGAGACAGCCTGCACACCGGGTGTCAGCAGCACTGAATCATAAATACCAGATGTATTTGGACACAACGTCAGACGAATGTATGCAAAAGTGAATTCCATTCATTAGAGAAAATGCATTTTTTTTTTGGCATAAATATGACTTTTTCACTGAATTATTATGAGAAATAGTCACCATCTCTGAATTACAGGTCGAATATCAATACATTTAAGAACAAATTCATATCCAGTGATTACATGGGAGAAAAACCTTGTACATATATGACAGTTGTCTTAAGTAAGTGGAAGATACATGTTATTACAGGATATATTACTAATTATTAGAAAATCCCCATGATCCAATAATGACATTCTAAGTGTTAATTAGAAGCTTGTAAACATTTAAAATGTGTGTATTAAACCCAACATGTTTAAGCTGTAAAAGCAAAGCCCTTGGCTTCCCGGCCGGTCTGGTTCTGTGTGCGGTCCTTTTATCATGTTATACTTGCTCGAGAGTCTACTTTTATGTTATTTTAGTGTGCAGTAAACCTTTAATGCTGCAGCGAGGCACCAAATTGTAAAGTGATACCTTTTCCAACATAGCCAAACATGAAAAATCTGTCCTTTGGGGCATTGATAGACAGAAGGTCATACCTCTTGGGTTAAAAATAATATCAGTCCCAACTAAGGATGTGTTAATAGAAACTTAATTTGACACTGAAGACATTATCAGGCCAGGGGTGGCCTCATTACTTCAGATCTGTATGAATGAATCAGAAAAACTGTCCCGTTGCTAAAAACAGAACTATAAAATAGGATGGAGCGCTGAAAACAGTTGTTATTTAATGAGAGTAATTAACAATTAAAATCGGTGCGATATTGTGAGAACCAAATGGCGTGCCAGCTTGGCATTTCTGCCCACACTGCATAAGTGTGTGTGTTGCGATTAGGCCACTGAGACAGTAGATAAATTAGCTTTCGGGAGAAAATGAAAGTGCAAGATATACTGGAGAGCCCTGTGAGAGTTCATGTCGTAAGTGGCCTCACTCACACACACACGTGCAAAACCTTCCCTCCCTTGCTTCCTATCCACCTTCCCATCCATCAGGCCATCTCAGGGAGCTGCCCGCGGTTCCACTGGCTGGTTTAATTGTTAATGCTAATTGCTATTTATTGGCTCAGATGCAAATGATAGGCTGGCCAAAGTGAAATTTTATGAGGAGTGAACTCCCCCTCTCACACAAATTGAAAAAGTGAAACAAGAGGAAGAGGGAAATGAGGCGAGGAGAGAAGAGCTTAATGGCAGCTCTTTAATGGCAGAGAGCAAAAATTAAGACTGATTTAAGACAGGGAACTAAATCCCCCCCAAAATCCACCGTGATCCCCTCTTAGGGAGACACACATTTGGCACCAGAGGAGAGGTGTGGAGAGGAGAGGAGAGGAGAGAGAGAGAGGGGAGGAGAGGAGAGAGAGAGAGAGAGAGAGGAGAGGAGAGGAGAGGAGAGGAGAGGAGAGGAGAGGAGAGGAGAGGAGAGGAGAGGAGAGGAGAGGAGAGGAGAGGAGAGGAGAGGAGAGGAGAGGAGAGGAGAGGAGAGGAGAGGAGAGGAGAGGAGAGGAGAGGAGAGAGCGAGAGAGAGGGGGGAGAGGAGAGGAGAGAGAGAGAGGGGAGGAGAGGAGAGAGAGAGAGAGAGGAGAGGAGAGGAGAGGAGAGGAGAGGAGAGGAGAGGAGAGGAGAGGAGAGGAGAGGAGAGGAGAGGAGAGGAGAGGAGAGGAGAGGAGAGGAGAGGAGAGAGCGAGAGAGAGGAGGGGAGAGGAGAGAGCGAGAGAGAGAGGAGAGGAGTCAGAGGGGGGAGAGAGAGAGAGGGGAGGAGAGGAGAGGAGAGAGAGAGAGAAATAGGAGAGGAGTCAGAGGGGGAGAGAGAGCGAGAGAGGAGGAGAGGAGAGGAGAGGAGAGGAGAGGAGAGGAGAGGAGAGGAGAGGAGAGGAGAGGAGAGGAGAGGAGAGGAGAGGAGAGGAGAGGAGAGGAGAGGAGAGGAGAGGAGAGGAGAGGAGAGGAGGAATTGAAAATGTATTTAGGCGTGAAAGTTTCTTGTCAATATTACACATTAAATCCTTTGGTTTTTAATTTGAACCGGGAGTAAAATGAGCTCCTAGCTCTCAAACCTACACCATAAAAAACTAAAAGAAAAATACAGAAACTGAAAATACGCAATTTCCACGAGCTAAAGCAAATACATAGATTAGATGGATATATATTAGATATACACCACTTCCCACTTGATAACTGCGCAGACACAGTGGAATAATTGTATTAGAGGAGAGCATATGGTGAATGACACTGGACTGAGGTCAAACTTAGCCAGCGGCAGCCTCTCACTGGCTCCCAATATCCCAACTGAGTTTGCACTTGAACATCATACATTTTCTAATACACTCTAAAAGGCAAAGTAGTATTTGCACAGCACATTATCTTAATGTAAGCCTGAGAAAGTGTGTGCGTGTGTGTGTGTGTGTGTGTGTGTGTGTGTGTGTGTGCTCCAAGCACAGGACAAGCTTTGCGGTCCTTTGTGTCCTCTTTTTCGTCTCGCCCCTTTGTTTTCCATCCATCCTATCCTCCCTCCTCTCCATCCCTCGCTCCATCACTCCGTCTGATTGAAGGGTCTTCTCTCCATCCTCAAGGTGTGATCGCCCCGCCAATTAAAGACCAATCCAATCGCATCAGAGCTTCTGTGTATTTAAGTGTGGGGGAGCAGCGTGTGTGTGTGTGTGTTTTTGTGTGTGTGTGTGTGTGTGCTTCTGCATGTTTACTTATACTATATGTATGAGAATGCATGCACATCTCTCTGTGTGTGTGTGTGTGTGTGTGTGTGTGTGTGTGTGTGTGTGTGTGTGTGTGTGTGTGTGTGTTTGTCTGTGTGTGTGTGTGCGTGTGTGAGAGAGAGAGAGATGTGAGATCTGGGAGGTTAATGCAGTTAGGGTTATTTCACAGTCCATTAAGAAGCGTATGTTGACCTTGTGACCCTAAAGCCAACAACACAGAATCCATTATCATGACAATAGGACTGTGTGTGCACGCAAATGTGTGTGTGTGTGTGTGTGTGTGTGTGTGTGTGTGTGGACTCCTTAGTGGAAAATCTTAGTTAGCATGTATGAGAGAATTGATCAGAGGGGGAGAAAGAGAGAGAAAGAGAGAGAAAGAGAGAGAGAGACGGACAGACAGACAGCTAGATAGTGACGATATGACAGTAAAAGAAAACAGCTTCCTGTTGTCTCTCTCTGATTCCTAAGGATTTGGTCAGTTCCATTACAGTGTGCAGAATGGAGGGGAAAGGACAATCAGTGGCCTTGCGAAAAAGAACGGAAGATGCTGACGCTGGACTTTTTATTTTTTTCTGGTGGTGGAGAATTTTATTCAATTACGTAGAGAGCAAAACCTAGTAGCTGTACGTACTGGACTGTAGAGTGTGTGTGTGTGTGTGTGTGTGTGTGTGTGTGTGTGTGTGTGTGTGTGTGTGTGTGTGGTTGACAGATAAAGCTATCAGTGGAAAAAGAAGTGTGCCATCTGTAAAGGCAACCTTACTAACTGCTTTAGAACAAGCATGACAGAAAATGTCAATATGTAAAATAAAGATTTTTGAGAATTTCTGGATTTTTACATTGACTCATTTTGTTTTCCAAAAGTGATTTTAGTGATATGATATTATAATACACATATTCTTTGATTCCAAAATGATTCAAATAAACTATTTTTTTCTCTCCTTCATCTGTTTAGAAAAGGACACGATATTTTCCATTCTCTGAGTCCATTTTCTAAAACATTTGTAGCACTATGTTTTCATACCAATATATTTAGTTTTAAGAATTTAGTGTAGAAACACAAACATTTCTCTGTCTCTTAGTAACTATTCTTTAATTGTATGTCATTGACACAAACATCTGGATTTATGTAGGAGTACTTACTAGAAGTCATATACAATACACAATTCCACTTTTACTGTCACTAAATCTCATATCTCTCTTAATTTCTTTCCTGTAATTCATTTACTTCAATCTCTCTGGCTCTCTTTCTCATCTGTTTATCCACTTATTTCCCTAACACTCGGCGGCTAACCCTGACCCTCACCTTGCCCCTTACTATCCACACCTCTAGGATGGTTATTGATCTCTCTCACACACACACACACACACACACACACACACACACACACACACACACACACACACACACACACACACACACACACACACACACACACACAAAGTCCTGGACGCTGTGTCCATGGCTAATAGGACAAGTCTGGGTCTGGGTGGGTTACAGTTAAGAGGCCTATAAATAAATCTACAATACCTGAGGGAATGTCAAGATTGAATTTATTTCATTTTCGGTCACAGCTTGAAAGATTTCATGTGTTGAAAACAGGATTTACACCTACAGAATTGAAGGTGTCACACCATAAGGAGACAACGCGATAGTTAAAGTAAATAGTTACTGAAAATGAAAAAAAGGTCAAATGTAAAAGATGAATTGATACAGCAGCTACTTCCTCTTTCTTTTTAATGTATGACATTAGCTTGTTTTTTTGACTTTTAACTTAAAACCATGAAGTGCCGAAAAAGGGCTTACAAAGACGACACACACACACGCACACACACACACACACACACACACACACACACACACACACACACACACACACACACACACACACACACACACACACAGACACCTCCACACATCTCCTTCACCTTCGCCCTCCCCTCAGATGTTCTGGTCTTGAGTGTGTGTATGGTGTTGAGCTGAAACCAGTCAGTTATAGTGTGTGTTACACCCTGTGTGGTTAAGAGCATCTGACATTATGTAGTTATGTGAGCGTGTTTCACAGCGCACTCAGACAGTTGAAATTGATCTCCCAAGCCATGTCTCTGTGTCCCAGGCAATATGTTTGCCTGTTCAGGGACTTATCAAACTGATGGATGGGAGGGGGACAGAGCCCTGGGGATCATTGCCTTACTGTAATCAACCACACACACACACACACACACACACACACACACACACACACACACACACACACACACACACACACACACACACACACACACACACACACACACACACACACACACACACACACACACACACAACAGATATTTGAGCACCGAGACTCTGCTGCGGGAGAATCATAAACTTTGAATGAAAACTTCATTCTGGAAGAGCACACATGTAAAAATGTTTTACTGTTAATATAAC
>NC_137230.1:25783830-25833830 GCF_949987685.1 Ammodytes marinus | reverse complement strand
GTCATCAGGGTGATCTGTCCATCAGCTTGGAGACCTTTACATATTTATTTTATCGTGTACTTTATTCCAAGCTTGTTTACAATAAAACAGGCACATCAACACAAAACACTCACAACTACAAAAACAACAACAAAAAAACAAAAAAAGAGTAAGGTGATTTTTAGTTTGAAGCTTGAGAAATTATGAAAATGTAACATGATTATTAAGATCTTCAGAGACCTTCACATATTCAATTAAGACTCTACGTCAACTGTGGAGTTGGAAAGACAGGTTCAGGACCACAGAAAGAAAAAAATATAACTTATTTTACTCCTTTGCCTTAAAGGCCTACTTCACCGGTTTGAATATGAAGGTGTATTGAATTCTGAGATCCTATGTAGTATAAATGTGCAAAAAAAATTGAAATTGGTTCATCCTAGCCTGAGAAAAGGCAGAAAGAGTGTTTTTTTAACCCTATATTAATCTTACTGTGACATCACAGTAAGATAAATATAGGGTTAAAAAAAAAACCTTACTTTGTAAATATTACTGTGATTTCTCCTACTGTGACATCACAGTAATATTTACAAAGTAATTTTTTTTTTAACCCTATATTTATCTTACTGTGATGTCACAGTAAGATTAATATAGGGTTAAAAAAAACACTCTTTCTGCCTTTTCTCAGGCTAGGATGAACCGATTTTTTTTTTTTTGCACATTTATACTACATGGGATCTCAGAATTCAATACACCTTCATATTCCCACCGGTGAAGTAGGCCTTTAAGATACAAATGGTGCATAGTGGGGCGACTTTGCCACGTTTATAAGAATGACTTCTGTCATAATCTATTTGAAGCAATCAGAGTCTGTATATAAAGACAGTAAACACGTGTGCCAGGATCAGGAGATCAAAGACACCTGTATCAATGTCCTATGTTCTAACTTGGGTTGGATGTGCACACAATTTTACTATTTTCCTGCAGGGTTGTTTTACCCAATGCTAAAAAACAAAGAGGCCATTTATTTCAAGGTAAATTGTTATTAATTTGGACAGCCTGACAAGAAAGCAAAGACCTCAAACCCACAGCATTATTAAATGATGTCATGTGCCTTAACCCACTTGGCTGTCTGACAGAATATCAATCCCATCTAATCTTGAGGTACAAGTCAGTGCAGTTGTAGTTATGAAGCGGTGGTACTGTTATGACTTCTCAACCCCAATTTAACACACGATCCCAGCTCTCACCGAGGTCTCTCCCCCTTTTGTCTATTACACTTTCTTCAAATTCTCTCTGTAACCCCTTTTATTCCTCTCCATCTCTTTGTGTTTCTACACACACTGTTCCTGAATCTCTTTAGATTTGTCTGGAACTACAGGATATGAAATTGACTTGTAAAGCGGAGACAAGAATCCACAGAGGGTTTTGCCATTCAAGGTTGATTTCATTTTTATTCGCTATCAGGACTGTCTGTCTGTTTGCATGTTAAAGATATGAGCTCCCTCTCTGTGTGTGTATGTGTGTGTGTGTGTGTTGCTTTGTCTGTGCCATTCAGCCAGTTGTACATATGTCACACAATCTCACTTTCTATACATGGTTATATTTGACATATGCTTAACAGGGGCCAGGGGGATCGCTCGCAGCATAGTGTGCTTATGTAGGTGTGTGTGTGTGTGTGTGTGTGTCCCTGAGCAGCCGTCTGCGCTCTTGTACCGATCCAATGAAGTTGTCCGAGAGTGACAGCTTCATTATCTTGTATGAAAGTGGGACAAATGGAGGCTTGTCTCTCTATCACTCTGAGTGTAAGTATGGATAGCTGAAAAACAAAAATCTTAAAACAGACAAAAACACTGGGACAGACAGCTATGCTTCCTTTTGTTTCTCTCCCAACCTGTTTCAGGCTTTTGGTTCAATCATTCTCTTTCGCACTCATCCCCCGATGAGCACGTGTGTGTGTGTGTGTGTGTGTTGGCAGCTGGGACCAATAAGTGATGACTGTGTCTAAATGTTGATCACATGGAGATACTCTGTTGTTCTGAAATGAGGTGGTAGGGGAGATATAGGTGTGTGTGTGTGTGTGTGTGTGTGTGTGTGTGTGTGTGTGTGTGTGTGTGTGTGTATGTGTTTTGGGGGTTTGCTGGCAGATGTCAAACAGTTGAAGCCTCACACAGACGTGCTGACAACTCTCTTACTAACTGGGCACCTTAGGGGGGCAAGACAGGTGTGTGTTCCAGTCTGTGTGTGTGTGTGTGAGAGAAAGATACAGACGTGACCTACCCCCCTCTATCCCATCCCATCTGCATCCTGACATCTGACAGGGGCATCACACCGGGCCACTCCACCAATTCCTGTGTGTGTGTCTCTCTCTCTGTGTTGCCTTATATAATAGGAGGGTAATAATATGTAAATGACCCCACATATGACATCCACGAGAAAGTGGGGATGGACACACACACTTCCACCCTCACCTCTCTATTACACCCACACACACACACTTTATGCCCTCGGGGTTGGGGGGGTCTCGGCCCCTGTCTGATTTCTTTGGGTCAGTTTCTCACACTTCTGACAGGGTCACACACCTCTCCTCTCATTATTAACCTGCAGTAAAATGCCACGCAGGCAAACACTGAGTGTGTATATTGGTGTGTGAAAGTGGTTTAGAGGGAGAGAGAGAAAGAGAGGTAGATGGTGTGTGCAGAGATTTTTTTTATATATAAACTGTTCATGTCTGTGATTGAGACGGAGAGAGATGGAGAAACCGAGGTGTGTGTAGGTGTGTATTGAGACTGATAGACGGATAGAGTCTCTCCATTGTGTGTGTGTCCGTGTCCTCGGGGCATTACCTATCACATTAGCAATATGACAGACTGCCCAGCCTCCTCCCTCATTTCCTGTCAATCAAGCACAGTACATCACATTCAGCCAACAATACCTCACTTTAAAGGGGGATAAAATACCCAATTACAGTTTTAACATGCTGCCCATATGCTTTAGGACACTTTTAATGTATATACGTATGAACATCCAGCACCATTTAGTAGCCTTTACCCTCCCATCTGCAGCCATATCCCTGCAGCCATTTCAAGTCCAACATAGGCAGTGTACACTTTAATTTGGCGATAATGTTATGCGAAATCGCCACGAGGGAGAAGAAGAATCATAAATATTTTGTGAAAAATAATGGATGCAGTGAATATATAAGTTGTCACTTGTTGTGAGGCTTTTGTGCAAGCTGCAAACTGATTCCACAACAGAGAGAGAACAGAGGCAAAGGGGATCAAAGTGACATGAAAAAATATTGCGGAAATAATAGAGAAAGGGAATAGAGTGTATGTGAATGTGTGTGTGTGTGTGTGTGTATGGCCGCATGTCCAGGATCTTGATTTTTACTCCCAGGATTCTGTAATTGGTAAAAAATATCCTCTCTAAATTCCATCACAGTTACTGACAGGATTATAGTGTGTGTGTGTGTGTGTGTGTGTGTGTGTGTGTGTGTGTGTGTGTGTGTGTGTGTGTGTGTGTGTGAGGTCGGGTGGCAGGTGAAGTCGTGCACTGTGGTCACTCCTGATACACAATTGGATTATGAGCAATATCCAACCTGTGTGTGTGTGTGTGTGTGTGTGTGTGTGTGTGTGTGTAAGCAGAACAATGACCAACGGGAGAAGCTCCTGAATTATAGAAAGTGTCTTTGTTCCCTCTTTCTTTGTCTTTATATATCACTCCATCTATCTCTCAAACCATCTGGACCCTCTGTCTAACTCCCCCACTCATCACACACACACACACACACACACACACACACACGCACACACACACACACACACACACACACGCACACACACACACACACGTACATACATGTATGCAAATTTTTAAGACAAGCACAACAATTGCAAACACAGCTCAAAGTAGATACATTATGTGTGTGTCTGTGTCTTGCATGGTCAGTAGAAATTATTTAAGTTTAAAACAAATTGTCAATTTCGGTAAATAAATTTAGAAGGAAACATAATCGATAATGTTAAGAGGCATTTTTTCTTCCAGTGTAGGTTTTGACACTGGAGACCAGGTTTTCTCATCCTCAAGTCTTGTGTGCGATTAGGGCTGGAAAACTTTCAATACCACAACCTTACCTAACTTTATCCAAATTAGGTTTTACCTAAATACACAATTAAACAGTTGAATCATACTTAAGTAGCGACAAGTGGATATACAACACTTCGCAACTTGGCGAGTTCTACTAGCATCCAATGCGGAAGACACAAAAAATTAAATTCACAGAGTGGCCACTAAGAGGTGGTACCAAAACAGAGCAATTTCTCATTGACTCCCGTGTTAAATAGGCCTTTTTCACAACAATATTAAGCCTATTTACGGCCTGGTCAGAAAAACCATTCTAGTCTGTATGTTTAGGTCATATCTCCATGACAACACTGAGGGGGGTGGATTTTTTTGGATTGAGCTAGTTTTTAAACTATTGGAGGTTAAAATGTACGAATAATTAGGGCTGCAGTCTCTTGAGTGACAGCTAGCCGCCTGCTGGCGCTCACTTAGCCTCAGAGGTAAACATCAGCTAGATGGGCGTATCTCCCTCCCCCCGACGTCATATCAATGCCCTTTTTCGGTAAGAGGAAATTAAGCGGAGTGAAACTCTGACATGATGGCGACGCGCAAAGGCCAGGACGATTGGATGCAGATGGAATAACTGAGTTCAGCCCGGATGCTTCATCCATTTTAAAAACTATCGGTTAAATTATGCTTCCTCATTATGTTGATAACAGATGCAATTCGATCGTCATTACGTTTCAACCAAAATGTTTTTGTTGTTGCAAATTACTATGTATGTTAACTTCACTTGTAGGAGGCAGGGTTAAACAATGACAGACACGGTTGAATGGTTACATATGTATGAAGTTGCAGCAAGAGAGTACATAACAAGTTGAACTATTTGCAGGTGTACAAGATAAGCAAGTCACTTCCCATCTCGGTCCCCACTCGTTTCCAGACAGCTCTACACTAATGTTGCGACCTAGAATTGTAATATATCTAAATTGCACTGAGCTAAAAATGTACATGGGAATAAGATTTAACAAGTTAAACAGATGTTATTTTATAGCTTTATTTTCTTGTTAAAAAGCGGAAGTAGTAGTATGACCTTGTACGTCATCAGGATGCGTTCCTGATTGTGGTGTGTTGAAAAGTTGACCGTGAATGAGATATGCTGTGAAAAAGTCCGGCTGCTTCGTGAAAACCTTTCTAAAAAAATATATGCAGTCCGGGGAGAATAAAGTTGCCAAAACGAAAGAAGACGGAGTCGTTCTTTAAGGGTGCAACACTAACTCCACTGCCCATCAAAGCCATGTTTCCGATGAGCCTGATTTGTCAGTAAGAATTAAAATCTGCAGTGTGTCTGCTGTTTTTTTACACATACACATACACTAAGTTCAGTTTTAGGCTCATTATATTTTTGAGAAGACAATGCCTGCACATGTGTGAAAGTTTAGCGTGTGTGTGTGTGTCTTTGCCCCCCCCCAGGCTCACTCCATCAACCTCCCCTCACCACCAGCTGTCTCCCCTCATTTACATACTCTCCCCTCCCACTAATGGAATTAGCCACAAGTTTCCTGAGGTGAGGCAACACACACACGCACACAAACACATATTTGTACGTACAATATATTTTAGCGGTAGGGTTTGTGATTGTGTGTGTATTAGGGAAGGGCTTTCACTTTGGTTGCTCAGTCCAAAACAACCAAAACAATGATAATCTAAAGAAAAGTGATTATCGAAGCTTTTATCTACAACAGAGCCATGAGGCTTCTCAGGTTAGATGCCTTTGATATAAGTTGTCCCCCCCCCCAAAAAAAAAATAAAATTAGCAAACTCTCAGTAAGTCAATCAGAAAAACAGAGTTTAAGCAATACGACGTGTAAATTACTTTATCTTTAATTAAATACATTTTACAAGTGCACATTTGATATTAATATACCCCCCCCCACAAATGACTGTTTTGCAATACATTAAGTAATCTCCTAAAGTTGGACTTCTGAAGAAAACATACTCTTGTGATAGAGCAGAATGTGAACTGATCCAGATCGAGGTTAAATACTTTCCTCTTCCCATCTCTCCTTACCATAACCTTGAGAAAGTTTGATAGGTCCCAGTCAGCGTGCTTCCCTGGCCTTTTCTCCTCTTCTCTTTACGGTCTCCTCTGCCCCTCTCCACCAGCGGTGTTCTGTTTCCTTTTGTTTTGTCCTCCGTCTCTCTGTCAGCAGGTCCCGTCCATCAATACAGAACTGTCAGTCATTGGAGTGACAATTGGCAGCTGTCGATACAGTGTAACCGACCGCCAGTCTGTATATAGGCCTTCAATTCCTAAAATGCTATCAGCTGCCAATACATAAAGGCACACACGCAAGCACACACACGGCTTCAGGTGCACAGAATCAAGAAAGCGCGTGACACACAATTGCGTGCTCGTGGAACACACACACACACACACACACACACACTTAATTCTCATTGCATCCTCATCACACTTGATCATCGCTGACACAGGAAAATGTGGTTTGGTAGCAACGAGATCAGATCAGATGAGGAAACAAAGAACCACCTTCTGACTATTCAAAGCAGCACACACACACACACACACACACACACACACAGACAGACACAGACACACAGACACACACATACCGATAAAGGTCTTTGACACAGACTGGAGTCATCGACACATGGCTCCCCCTACTGGAGACCTATAAGACCTTTGACAATGACATTCCAGTCATTGGTTACACTGAAGCACATTAACATTCATTAATTGATTCAATCATCCATCTATTCATTAAATCCCCCCCCCCCCCCCTCTCCAACACACACACACACACACACGCTATCAAAGTTTTTGTTCCTGCTGTCTTCTTCAATAATTTAGTTGCTCAACTTGTATGCTCTTTGTATTTTTTTTTTTTTTTCTATTTTTTTTTTTTTTTTGTGCCATTTTTCACTTAAAAAATGTATTACACAGTCTGTAGAGACAGAGCTGAAATGGGACAAAAAGGGGAGGACATGCAGAGAACCGACGTCGATGAGGATGGAGCCTATGGGGGAGGCTCTTGCCACTATACCACAAGCGCCACAGCATTATAACAAAACCAAACAGAGCAAGAAACACAGAGGTCAGAAGATCAGGCAGAAAGTGAGCACTAAAGGTCAGTAATAATCCACAACAATTATCTAAAAGACGATGAATCTAGCAGGCATAACATTAGTTTGGTATCAGCTTAGCACACTTTTTAAAATGTTTTATTTAAATTCTTTTTTAGATCTGGACAAATCAATTAGTGAGCACAATTATTTCTGAGTTCTATTAAACCCCAAGTTTCTTTAAGTTTGAATTCACAGACAACTGATCAAAAAGTTATTTTTTTTTGCCTTTTAATACAACTTAGGTAAAGCCCTGTAAAAATAAAAAAACAGACAGAAAAAACAAACGGAACAGAGAACGAACCACACGGATCAGACAAAACGAATATACAGACAGGAACTGGAAGGGGAAATGCTTGTCTGTCTACTTTATCTCTTTTTACGCACATGGCGTCCACCCGTATGCGAAATGTGATTACAAATGAGAGTGTGAGTGAGAGAGTGGAGTGCCACAGCTGGCATAGCATCTGGCTTGGCATATCGTTGCCCGGCCTCGCTCGCTGCCTGTGCGCTCTAATGTGGCTGTCGACAAGCCCATTAAGAAGCCATTACTAAATGCTCTGTCTCTGCTTCTCTTCCACGCCTTGCAGCGCAGGCCCGGGGGAATGCCAGCAACATGGAGGAGAGGGAGAGGAGAAGAGAGAACTGACAAAAAAAAAACTGATAAAGGAAAGGATAAAGACAGGACACAGAAGTTTGTTTTAGATAATTAGAATAGATGGAATGATAAAACTTTCATGTCCTGCGTCTGCGACAGTGCCAGAGACACAAAGGGATGGAGAGCAGTGACACTGAGTTCACTTTATACTTCACCATCAAAACAGACAACTGCAAGAGGATCTGCCCCAGGGCCTAGTAGTGGAGGTGTCATGAAGTCTTCACTTTCCAGTC
Source organism: Ammodytes marinus (assembly GCF_949987685.1). Taxonomy (NCBI): domain Eukaryota; kingdom Metazoa; phylum Chordata; class Actinopteri; order Uranoscopiformes; family Ammodytidae; genus Ammodytes; species Ammodytes marinus. The sequence goes on along the minus strand of NC_137230.1, from coordinate 25,825,754 downwards.
AAAGTTCAGACTGGTTTGAATATTTTAGACCCTTATTTTAAATGAGCTAGAAAAAAAATAAAAAGTATTTCAATAGGTGTCAGAATAAAGATAGATGATGGGTTTGTTTCTATGGTATTTTCTCAGAGCTAAAAGTTAGCAGAAAATGTATCAGCAATACTTTTGATGATAAAATACCTGTATTCACTAAAGGAAACACCCTTTCACATCCCATTTTCTTTATTACTGGAAAACAGAAAGAAAATCTTGTTTCCATGCATGGTGATTGTATTACATTAATGTTAAGTAACCTAACATAAGAAATCACTGATTGGCTGATTCTGAATCTTGGACTATTTCAAAATCAATTTTGGTCGTCAATGACCCTCACCTAGCCACCCTTATAAAATATAACACGTTTGTTCAATTATACAATCCAACAGTTCCTTATGTATTATTATCAAAATACACAGTTACATTATTTTAGCCAAGGTATGATCTGAAATCTGTTCAGAAACCTGGCTTCACCCTATCACAAAAATACTAGAATACCAAACTGCATCAGGGGCCAAACAGTCATGGAATAAATATTGTATACCTAATTTTGCAGTGTGATATGTGGATGTCTATATACAGTATTAAGTGACCACAGTAAAGATTTGCAGGGATTATCACTGCCTTCAGTCACACATGCTGTGCCTTAGAATTGGTTATCATATCAGACTTCCCACTCAGTGACTCTGATAGGTGAGCCCTAACTTTGCTGACAATATCAAACTTGAAATACTCAAACGCAGAAAATGTCCACATATCCACACAAACTAAATTAATACAATACAATACATGCAATAAGCAGTCTTTATTTGTAGTTATCTTCCTTTCCTCAGGCCAGGGGGAGGTGCGTGACACAATGTTGCCTGCCATGCTGAACAGACCAGGAACCCTATCAGGGATGGAGAAAATATGTTTTTAATTGGGAAAAGTACAGAAAAGGGGGGACATTAAATATTTGTTTAGCCTTGATGGTCAAACTATCACAATTTTAACACAAGGCAAAAGAAAACACAAGAAGACACCCACTTAAAATGTGTCTAAATAAATCCTATTTGAGATTAACTAAAACATTTAACCAAACCAATCATAGGACAAAGACAATTATCGGATAACCTATGTAGTAGGGAACGATGACTGAAAGTATTTTCTTCCCGTGGAAGACATGTGATGGCATTTAAGTGTGGACAACAAGGCAAAAGTGGTATGAAGCACATTATCTTCTTATATCTGTTTTTTTTTAAATCAGTATCCCATGAAGATGGCTTAAGAACGCTGACGCTGGCTTTCATAAATGGGGATGAAGGCGTACATCCATCCATTATAACTCACAAATACACTCACCAAGGCCATGTGCAGCTTCCTGCTGTGTGTGTGTGTGTGTGTGTGTGTGTGCTTGTGTGTGTGCCTCATCATGCGTGCGTGTGCGTATGCGTATGTGGAGCGGTGAATTGCTCTTTTCATGAGTGACTGTGACAGGTTTCTCATCAGGCCCTGAAGCCTCCTCGCAGTTAGAGACCATGTACAGCACACCCCCAAACAACAAACACACACACACTAACATATGCACACGTTGAACTGGGTGATGGCTTAAAAGAGAGTTTTCTGTATAAGTATAGAGTATTGGTGCCACACTTGTGTGTGTATGTGTGTGTGTGTGCGTCTAGCCCGGCTGCTGGAACTAAGCGGGGCTCTTAATCACGGTTGTAACAGGCAACATTACCGGCACGGCATCAGCAGCAGGCTAATGATGAATGCCCGAGTCTCTGTGCAAACCCTGACCTCCTTTTCTGCTGCGATGCACAAAAAGCTCAAACTCTCTCACGGAAACATACACAAACATAAGCATTTGTGTTCTCACACACACACACACACACACACACACACACACACACACACACACAAACACAGGCATATGTTTGCATTAACCATACAACTTGACCGAATACATTTTGATGAGGCAAACGAACATTGCATATATGCAAGTATTTGTGTGAAAAAATACAACATGTTCCCCAATTTGCCCTTTTGACCAATTACTTAGATAACCTAGAAAGCAGGTGAAAAAAAACATACATGTATCTTAAGTTTGGCACTGCAGGTAAAAAAAAATAATAGTAAAAAAGTAAATAAAGATGGACGAGGGAAGAACGAGAAGTAGAGATATAAGAGTATTTAATGAAATGGAAATGAGAAAGAACCATAGGATTAGAAGATAAGAGAGAAAGAGAGATCAGTACATGAGAGGGACAGATGGTTAAAAAAAATAGGAGCAAACGAGTGGAATTTTGCAGTAGAGGGAGTGAGCAGTTATAAACGAGTGTAAAGTTTTGATGAAGGACAAACTAATGTCAGGGACTGGGGCTGTTCGGGCTTCCTGCTCCCCGGCTAGCACATGTGATCCCGCCTGTCACTCACACTCCAGCACCATGACAATCATTGTAATGCCGACGCCTGGGGGCGGGGACAAGCCTGTCCTTGTAACAAACAGAAACCCTCCACGATCTGACGCCAACTACCGAGAAGACCTCGCAAACAAAAATGCAAAACAACAATCACACAGTGATGCCATACAATTAGAAACTCTTTCACACAAAAGTTGAAGCAAAATTCCACTTTAAATTTAGCTCAATGTTTATTTTTATTTTTTTAACATTGATGTGATGTGTTACTGTTGCGGTGTCCAAAGAGCATGCTGCATGTTTTTACAAACACAATTATTGTGTAATATGCAGCTTGTGGTTGCCTGTGCATTTGATTATGTGCATTTGTTTGTTTATGAGTGTATTCTTAATTAAATGCATTCATAGAGCGCATGCAAGTTCGTGATCGGTCTGTTCACATATCATATGCTAGCGAGAGAGGAGTGAGCGAGGGACAGAGGGACGGTGTGTGTTTATGTGTATGTGTGTTAGCCATGGGGTAGGGAGCAGGGACTTGTCAAGCTGAGGAAGAGATGGCAAACTGGATGGTGATGCCAGCCCAGTGTGACAGCTCCTTCACACACATACGCACACACTCACATACACACATGCTGTAACCCCCCTAAACCTACCCTGGCCCACACTCTTGAGCTGTGAAAGCTGGGACGCAGAAAGAAAACGAGACTGGTGCAACCTCCTTTCACCTGGAGGCTGATTGGTGTTTGTGTGTGTGTGCGCGCATGCATGTGTGTGTTTGCGGGGAGGGAGGGGGTTCAAAGTGTCACATCAATTTGTGGCTCTGCTGTTTCTGAAAGAGGCTAACCCCTCTGCCACTTAAGCTTAGCCCATCAGTGAACTGCATACTGGCAGACAGGACACATACATACAGTATACAGTCGCACACAACCACACACACACACACACACACACACACACACACACACACACACACACACACACACACACACACACACACACACACACACACACACACACACACACACACACACACACACACACACACACACACACACACACACACACACAGAGTTTAGTACACTTTCAGACCTACACAGAAATGCACACACGGAGGAAAACAGTTTTCTACAGTAGTCAAATTCCAAATCTTTCATAAGGTGTATGTGTTCATCTGTCTTTTTAGAATTGCTTCTGCAAAACATTCTTGTTTCAGTTTCAAAAAGATGTGTTCATTCAGCACCATGTGCCAGAATACAGAATGTGGCACATATTAAGATATTTGTGGTAATTTTACATAGAGGATGACATCAGAGCGGCAAAGCTTGAGTAGTGCATCACCATGCAAACAATTGCTTAACTGGCCTTGAGGCATTTTGAGACTCATATTTCAACATCACATACACATAATTGAGTTGAATGTCCCTTTCTGCATATCTATCAAAGTACTTGCCTGAAATTGTATTTTAGTGGGATCCATTTTGCCTCTGAGGCCCGAGCACAAGCTGCCAACTGAGGTGAGGTTGCTGGTTAGAAACCCCCAGGGGTGACCTGGCCAGGGCCCCAGACCACTTTAACCACTCGTCTCCATTAACAGGCTCCCAGATATCATTATGCTCCCTTGAGACTAGGCGTGCTCTAACCAAGCGTTTACCCTCTCTCCTCTGTTTCGCTCTCTCGTCTCTCCCTCTCTCTGCCATGATGTTACTCAATGAAAAAAGACAGCGAAAAAAAAAAAATATGAGATTGATTTATTTGCTTCAGTTTCTTTCGGATGGAGTCCTCTCCCTCTTTTTCTCTCCCGTATCTCTCTTTCTCTGCAAACTGAAACCAATTAGCGAGCAGAGCACTTGTAGCAGGGAATGTAGGGCAAGCGAGGAGTAATAAAAAAGTATTGACTTTTCTGTGACTGTACGCGGCGTGAAAGGGGTGCCGCGGCCTTGTCCGACATGAAAGGAGCTCCATTAATTTCACTTATTTCACCCAGGCCCCTGTCAGGAGGCCCTAATGCGTCCCAGGCGCACTTTTCACATGCAGGCACTCAGACAGCGCAACGCAGCTCCAGCCTGGTTACCAAATGAGTTTACATTTTATATCAGAGGGAGAGAGAGAGAGAGAGGAACGCAAGAGAAGGAGTCATTTCTAATTCCCTAGTTGAGACACAAAGCGAGGCCTTTCATACGTAGCTAATTTTGCCCCAGCCTCATCTTCCTCCTGCCTCACTTTTTCTCTTTCGTTCAGCAGCATTTTACGGTCACTATTCAAGCATGATAATAAGCCAATAAGACACTTAGTCGACAAAGAAGGTAAATAAAGCAAAGGTAAACCACCTACACTAAATGTTGGTACAGATGTCGGCAGCAAATGTGTGAAAGACCTTAGGGGTGGGTGCCTACAAAAAGATTGCTCATTTTGTAGTGGATTAATACTGGATGTAAAAAAAAATGCAATAGAAACATGAAGCAGCCAATGAAACATAATGTTGCTGGAGCATGGCTTCCGCATAACTGCAAAATGTAAAAATAAAATAAAAAAGCAGCCTTTTCATAAACGTATTAAGTGTCACAGCAGTATTGTGAAAGATCAGACCTTGCTTTAAATTGACTGAAAAAAAACGTTAAAATGCACAAACTTAAGCCCTACAGTTCACCAGCCAGACACTGATTTCCTGTGACAATGCATGTAGGTGTTCTTCCGAAAACATACTCAGTTGCAATTTGTGCCATTCAAGAACCAAATCCACCTCTGATGTACAAGTGATCAGTGCATTTACCATTTTTTAAAACCAAGATTCTCTGAAAGATTATTCCGAGTGCTGATTAAGTAAAACAAGTTAGCAATGAGAGGCTCTGTGAACTTTTCTCATCTGGCTTTTGGGGTGTGTCCACTGTCACCGAGGACAATTTACCTAGAACTTTAGCAGCAGTGTGTGTGTGTGTGTGTGTGTGTGTGAATGAGCCTATGTTATGCATGTGTATGGCACCCCATGAGTGTTGGTGTGTGTGTGAAAAAGAGCGAAGAGTGAGAGGCTATCTGCAGACAGAAACTAATCAGTGTGTGTGAGATAAGAAAGCAGCCTTTATGGTGTATGGTAATCAGCCCCCCCTCGGCCTGCCACCGCCATGCATAATCACCACGACTTATTCACATGATTGATGAAATATGCGTCTGTGAAATCCGAGCTGCTTTTGTTATCATCCTGTTTTTCCCCTCTCCCCCCTCCTCTTTCCTTTTCTCTCAATCTTTTTTTTGTCTTGTTCAACCCCTCTGCCTCTCTAAATATCTCTCCCCCACTCTGCTGTGGCCAAAGACGTTTGGAACCATGTACAAACAAGAAATGACACACAGCGTGGGGTCCCTCTTATGTACACACACACACACACACACACACACACACACACACACACACACACACACACACACACACACTCACTCTGCAAATACGTTTCTCTCATAAGGTAGTAATATGATGCATGAGAAAAGCAACATTGTCTGAAGAGGAATAAGAAGAAAAAAGGGGGAGGAAAAAAAAGAAGAGATAAGACAAAGAGAGTGAGTAAACGAAAGGACACATTAATTGTTCTGTCCTGCAGAGAGAACTGTGGCTAGAATAGAGGGTGATGAGAGCGGGTGAGAGATGGAGTGATAGATGGAAGGAGATGGATATATGCTTCAGAGAGCTCTTGTCATTGACAATCAATCGCATTACTCAGGGAACAGATGCAGAATTCACAACTAATGCAACACAAATAAACAAAGTCAGACACCCCTTAAACAAAAAGCAACAACAATTATTACTACTGAAGGAATGAGCGTCTAGAGTTGAGATGTGTCTGTACACATTGACAAAAAAGTAACAGTCTTGTACACCACCATACGGAATTGTGGCCTATACCAGAATTGGCACAATTTGAAAAACATAACTAATGGCCCCTGTATTTGCTGCTTTGCCCAGTTATACTATCGTAGCTAAGCCCATTTCCCGAGCTGCAGCGTTACGTTCTCTTGTACTCGAGACATGGGAGCTTCAGACTCAGTAGTACTGAGTTCCCACCTGTGTGCGTTCCAGTACATTTGTTAGTTTTACAATTTTTGTTTGTATCTTTTATATACAGTCTTACATAGTCCTAGGTCCCACATTTTCAAAATTGAAGAGAAGCACACTGTGTGAGCTGCCGTATAGAAAGTTGCCGATTTTCGCATACAAATGAATGCAGCAGTTACAAACAGAGAAAGTGTTGCGCAGGTAAAAACTGCCATTCTTCTGACTTCATATGGTCAATAATATTCTGTTTTGAAAGAAACTCTCGTCCACCAGCACCTGCAATTACATTTACGGCCAAAAGAAACAACAATGTTACTCAAATATAGCGGATAACAGCTTTAACCTACCAAACCCCACAGTTGCCTGCACACATCTTACCTGCCATCCACCAAAATTATTCAGTTTCTGTAAAATGTTGGCACATATAACTATAGAAATTCCGGTGTTTTGATTTGGCTGCAAATTCAGAAGAGAAATGTACAGTAAAGGGCCCTCCATAGTTGCTGCTTGGCATCTGCAGACTTATAAGTTAGCGGTTCACGTAGGCGCAGTTGATTTCATACTCCAAACAAGGCATGTGCAGTTCTGCATAGGCATCGGCGGGCAAACAGCGCGCGGTTACACATTTTGGGCTGGTTGCGGTCGACAGCTCGGGTTGACAGTTAGGATTGGATGACAACTTTTACGTCAGGCAGTCCAGAAAGCACCTCCGTGGCCGCTTGTATGCAGCAAGTATGAAGGCCCCATAAGGATGATTGTGATCATTTGCCTTGAAAAAAAAAGGAATATTGGACACTCATGTTGGCCAATGATTATTTTGGCTTGTCTATCATGTTTATATGCCTTTGGCTTCGACAATTTTTTTGTCCAAGGGGCTGTCTGGGTGAAGTGAACAGAGCATGAGAAGTCATGAACATGGTTTGGCAGAGGACTGGGCTGAAGAAGGTTGAGCGTCATTTTACCTGGTTAAACTCTCACCTGACAAGGTGCAGCACTGTCCAATAAAAACATATCATCATAGATGTACTCAAACTAGCCTTCTTGGATTTTTTTTCATTGTCTCACCAATAACTGAAACAAGATCCCAACAGGAGATGGGTAAAAAGGCTTTGTCCTAGGACTTGCAGGGCTTACCATAGGTTGAAGCTCAATGTAGGAGAGGACTAGGAGAGACAACGCTTGGGAAGAGTGCTGGGACTAGGTCTGATTTGGTATGAGAGGAGGCACTGAGGGAAGGTGGGGGCTGAGACTGAGGGTAAGATTAAGACTGGGGCCGGGGCTGGTGAATTAAGGCCCCCAGCCTCAGGGTGCTATTACACATCCATAATGAGAAACGGAGACGAGGGGGGCTTGTCTTTGCACCTCGGCACACCTTAGATTAAATATGCACAATTCCCATGCAAAATGGGCCAGGAACAGCCGGGACAAGCGTTGCTGTCTAATCCCCTGTGCTGGAGTTGTTTCAGCCAGGGTTAACAGGCTCATCAGTCAACACAGGCTGCTTAGCACAGGACATCAAGGCCATTTGCAGGTTTAAGTGTTTGTGATTGCTTCCCTTTGCAGATCCTACTCCAACCCCAACCCCCTACACATGCTACCTATGCTGGCTATAGTGAGGCTAAAATAAGACACACCGACAGACAGGTATGCATATGCCATCTAACAGCAAAGGTAAAGGTAGGAAAGACATTCCTACACACAATGACACACACACGTGTGACCCACCTTGCATCATCATAAAAACACTCATTTTGTCTGGTAGACGATGGATTGATGGATAGATGAATAGATGTAGACAGATAGAATAGGTATACTACAAAGATGTGCGTATGAGATGGGAATCGTATCAATCATTATACAAAAAGTTTAGAGTAAAACAATTGCAGGAGAAACACAACCTATACAATTTAATAGCGACCAGGGAACGTCAAATAATCCAAATAGTCTTCTTCATTCTATTAGAAAACGTATTCTTTAACTTTTTTGCAGCAAAACACACATGTAAGTCTATGTATGCTGTCTGCTGCATCCTCTGTGTCCGTCTACACTGTAGCTTCATCACAATCAATTTGCATTTCAAAGCCAGTGTTGACTTCTATCACCAACACACTGCGGTACGAGAGGGCTGTCATGTTCCTCAAGTTTGCGTATGTGTATGTATATTGTGCATTCAGCTATTTGATAGCTAGCGCGCGCGCACACACACACACACACACTCTCACACACATAAAACACATGGTTTGCGAAGAAAGCGGTGGGGGGGTAGGAAAAAGTTGCAGCGAGGTACTGCAGATAAAGAGGATAGAGAAAAGAAGAACAAGTGTGCAAATAAACAAGACAGCAAGGGAAAGAAAGAGTGATGGCAGGAGATACAGATAGAGATAGGCAGTGATTATACCACACTACATACAGTATGGTTCAGTGGAGCATATCTGCACAGGGACAGGCGGTCCATAAAAAGCATAGACATCCTTATCCTGCTTGTCTTCCTGTTCTCTCTTTCAGCCATGTATACATGGAGAGGGAACTATCTAAATAAACCAGAAAGCAATCTGATATTTGCCTCAGAATAACCATGATGACAATGCATTTTTTACAGTTGATCATTTTCTATTTTTAATGGTCTTTGGTAAATATTGTTCTCAGTCAAATTGGGCGTATTGTTGTTTCCCGGGAAAATGCCATTTCTCTAATGGCCATATCCCAATACAATGTTGCTCTAAATTATACCTTTCATAAAAACTAAATACTTTTTAAAGATTTCCAAGTTTTTGTTTCTTTTGTTTTGTTCTACTTAGGTTTTTTTTTCAAAAAAGGCCATGATTTACAGTTGGCCTTGCATTTAGACCTAAAGAAACAAACACCAGCTTCCTGCTGAATCCCACTCAAGACAAAATGTGTGAACATTTTAAATGGTAAATTGCCAATGCCATTTTTATTTATTAGTTTTAAGCATGTGCTTGACACAAATTCATATCATTAAGATACACAATTGGCCTGAAGTGCCCTGCGTTTATCTGGTCAAGCCAGGTCCAACAGCTTTGAACATAAATAATAAAGTCTAATGCCATTCATTCTCCTAAGTCAAACCAAAATATGATTGCTAATCATTTAATTGAGACTGTCCATTTAATATCAAGCTGTATGCACTCGGCCCCTCATCGTTACTCTGTATGCACGCCTTACAGTGCAAAATGCCACCATAATGGAAGCAAAGTGTTGGGTTAATTGATAAATCTGAGGTCCTGAGTGGGAAGGAGTGTGGCAGGGGGAATGTTTTACGGCTGTGCAAATGAAGGGGCTGCAGAGTTTTACACATGCCGTAAAATGGTTATGGAGAATTAGCGTTCCTTCTTTCTCACCGCAGTAACCTGGACACTAATGCAGCAGAGGAGATAAGGATGGACATGATAACATAGGTAATGCATACACAGACAGACACACATAAAAGGTGGACACATGATTCCAAGCATTGCTTACCCTGCCCCACCCACTTCCATTGTCTCTATTTGTGGCCATTGCAGCTTAGGTATAATCGCTAATACCCATTGAAAATATCCCTCATACATCAGTTGCATGCATCATGGTAATACATTATGGCTGAGGCCATTAGGAGTGAGCCAGCATGTGTGCATTTGCACCCATAATACAAGACAATAATAAAGCTACAACATAGTTGCTGGGGGGAGATGGTGTGTCTCTGTGGTGGTAAGAAGGGGTGTTGATTAAGTGTGTGTTGTGGAGCTGTAGCAAGTATGATTCAGGGTCAACATAAAGTGTGTTTAGGCTATTGGCAATGGTTGTGTGTATGTATTTATTTGTATACTTCAATATACAGTAGATGTCAATGTGCATGTGATCATGAAAGCATGCATGTTCCGATGTGTATCATTGTGTGTTGGTTGTTTTCAGACGCTAGCTTTTGAAAGTTGTGACGGGTATCAGTCTAATGCGAGCGGAAGTAAAGGCTTGGAGCGCAGACAAACACAGACGTGACCACTCAGTGTAGTGTACTTTATTAGCACATAGCCTCCTAATTAGCCAGCCTCTATGGTTACAGGCATTTCCACTGGTGACATGGCTGATAACGCAACCACATAATTTGCATGGAGAGAGAGGGCTTTCCCATATCTGCATTTGAAATTAGACATTGTTGGTGCATGTAACTACATTTTTACTTAACAATGAACATTAGAGGGCTGTATTAAACTTTCCACAAAACAAACAATTCACAAATTAATATTTGAGTGAAAAGCTTACACATTATTATGGAACTTTCCTTTTAGCCATTCATTATGATTTATAACAATAACAAAATGATATTGTGAAAAACGACAGAGCTAGCAAAATCTTTCAGAGCTGGAGAACTGCAATATCCTCTTCAACAGAAATGGCAGTCTTTCTTCATACAGTGGTCAATACAAATGTCTTTCTTTCGCTCTCTCATACTTGCTGTCACCCACCTACTCATTTTATCTCTTTATCACTTGGTTGCTTTTTATAGCCGAATCAAGTTTTTTTTTTTTTACACTGTGACACAGATGGCACGGAAGGTCCAGGATTTCCATGGCTTGATTTAGACCAGGGATGCTATGTGCATACTGCCAAGAGCTGTGATGGTCAAAGAATCGTGGTCGGGAACTAGAGAAAAAACATTGGTCCATGTTAATGATGAGGCTTCAGGCTGTGTAGAGGGCTGAAGCAAGGCTCTGGGTGACGATTACAAGCAGGGCTAGGTAATGTGGCAGAGGCTGGGTGAGAGGGCTGTGGCTAGGGTTCGAAAATAATTAGGAACATGGCTGGATAACACAGCTAGATAATGTGGCTGGGGGGAGGCTGGCTGGGCATGCTATGAAGATGATGAGTACCAGGGCTGAGCTGTCCACTCCATTGGCCCTCTGAGTTGTGACAAGAAGCTCTGCTGGCTGCTGCTGTAGCTGGAGGTGATGCCAACGATAGGACTAATGCAGTAATTACCAGAGAGAGAGAGAAGAGAGAGAGTAAATAGAGGTAGAGAGAGATACAGAAAGAGGGAGCGTGAGACTCACAGTTGAAAAGGGGAGAATCTGATGTCAGATGAACTCTGATTGACAGTATGACACGACAAGGCTGAGAGCAGACACGGCTATCTTCATCATCTTATCCAACAACAACCCATGCAGCGGCAGCAGCAGCAGCAGTGTCAATGAGCAAAGGGAGGTCAAGTTTTGCCAGGTATTTCTTGATACAATGTACAGGTACATGATTGTCTCCTTGCATTTATCTATATGTGTGCATTGGCAAGAGTGACTGTGTTGCATCTTGTTATAGCAAGTGGCAGGGATGACGTGATGACATAAAACAGTATTATCAACCTATCATCTCACGATATATATTATCATACTGTCTAGTTTTGAATGTGATTATTGTTGTTTGTTTTGTTGCAAATAGGATTTGATGAAGGCCAATGTTCAAACTTGCTGCCTCAAAGCGTCTAACTTTAATTTTGGCGGCATCGGTTAAATGTTTTTTTAACACATTTTAACATTTACGCATGCTCAAATACAAAGACCCTCCAAGCTTTCAATTAATAGTGTATTTTGAAAATAAATAATAAATGCGCCAGGCAAAACTGCCAGCCCTTGTTGTCAGCTGCAGGAGACCCCATTCACCCGCCCACTCACTCCCCATACTTATTTATCTCCGCTTCTTGGGGCCCTGTTAGTTCATTCCCTTGTCGCTGCTCCCTCCTTTTTCCCTTGCTCCTCTCTCTCTCTCTCTCACTCTCTCTCTTGTTTCGCTCCTTGTTTCCGGGCAATTGGGTCTCGGTGCTGGTGGTGGGGGGTAAGAGGTGGGGATGCTGGGAACTTTGGGTGTGTGTGTGTGTGTGTGCATGCTGGGAAGTGAGCTAATAAAGGACGGTGATCCATGAAAGGCCTTGAGCAAAGACACAGTCAATTACCTAATGCCTGGACCAGACCGCAGGGCCCACACACACACACGTTCTCTCTCTAAAAGAGTCACACACACACACACCCATGCATGCACCTCATTTACGTATACATGGAGAGGGGGCAGTGGAGGGCATAACTGGGAATTGTGTGTATGTGTGTGCGTGGGTGGGTGTGCAAATGCGTGTGATGGAGAGCGGCGATTTATTAAATTGCTGTCACTTTTGACAAATTTGTGCAACTCAAGTTGAAAGGGTTAGCCTGCTCTGCTTCTCTGTTTTTCCTCTTTTCTTTTAGAGGAGAGTAATACTAAACCCAGGCAACCCCAGGATACACCTACAACTACAGTAGGTTTGCATGGTTTCAGTTTAATCTGACATGGCTTCATGACCAAGCTCAAGTCCTGGGTCTAAGACGAGTCTGACCTTGAATGCCTTGATGTGAAAGGTTTAACATATATTTTAATGTATTGCACATTCTACTGTATTATAATTATTAGGGCTGTGAATCTTTTAGAATCCCACGATTCGATTTTGGTTCCAATTATTGGGGTCAGTTAACCTGGCACCGCCCGCCTACCTACTTCCACTCAATTTTAATTTCTCTTCAGTAGTCAGTCTGGGTCCGCGGTATATTTGCAGGTTTTCTCTTTTACCGGTCCAATCAGCGAACAGAGGGAGTGGCTGAGAACAATGACGTTGAGGTTGTGCGCCAGTTTCAGTTGTAGTCAGAAGCCAGCATAGATATAAATACATGTATTTATTAGGGCTGTCAAATTAACGCGTTAATTTCTATTAATTAATCACAGAAAAATTAACGCGATTAAAAAAATTAACGCAGATTAATCGCACTTCTATAATGCCCTTTGACCCGGTGCAAAAGTGGTGCGGAGCTGCACCTATAGCTGGCGCGCGGGTAAAAGGGAGAATAAAGAGAGAAGCAGGGGAAAGGGGCCGACTCGAGGGCTCTATGGACGGTTTATGGGATGCTTCGGCAAATAAGCATGAAGGTAGGAAGACATCTTACTTAATTCTCCGCAGTGTCTCGCATAAACCACCCGCCCCGTGTGTGTGTGTGTCTCAATATGTTTGCCTATGAGTAGGCTACGAAATGGTGGCAGTGCAGCGCTGTCTGTTGTGGGAGATGGAAAGTCGTAATTTAGTCTGCTTGTTTTTTTGAGAAAATTCGGCGCTAGTTCATGTATAAAGCTGGCTGAGGGGAGGAGACAGAAGTTACGAGAGACAGAGAGCGAGCGCGCGCGCGAGAGAGAGAGAAACAAACTGTAGTAGGCTATACAGCTGTTTATAAACAGGTATAAAAGTGTCATATAAGTATGCGATTAATTTAAATTAATTAATCACAGAGCCTGCAATTAATTAGATTAATTTTTTTAATCGCTTGACAGCCCTGACAGCCGGTGCATGACGTCAAGACCAAACTTTATGCGATTGGTTGGCAGATCCAGAGCGATCCAGAGTGGCACTGGGCAGATCCAATAGTTTTAAAGGGGCTACGAGGAACTTTTAAATATCTTTACGTAAAACAGACTGATTTTTCCTCTGATAATCATATATGACCTTTAACAGCAAACGAGACCATCAGTGCAAAGAAAGCAGTTTTATATAGTTTTTATTTATGCCTTTGGTCTGGTCGCACACCCAGTCCGATTTTCGGCTTGCGCATGCAGGCTCTAAGGTCACATATTCGTATTGGTTGCAGATTTCAGTGTAGCGCAGCAGCGCGATTTGAGTAGCCTTCCCTCCGGGTAAGGGAAGGGGAACCTTGTTTGAGACAGTTATTTGTCGTCATAATGGCTGATAGTGGGGCAGAACCATCAAAGAAAAAAGAAAATTCAATGAAGAACAACTAAAAGCTAAAAGGAAAGGAGACGGCGGGAGGAGGGCGTTGCCAAGCAGTGAACTCGTCCTGCAGTGTTTACTACAGAGTGAATGAACGGTACTAAAACAAAGTTTATTTTGCTGCATCATCATCAGATGACCATTATTCATCTGAAATAGTCATTATTTTCAACAACATAAACACATTACCTCATCGTGATCCATACTGCTGTCTCTCGTTCATTCGCTTTCTGTGAGGGCACGGCATCTTTCAGCTCCGTGAGAGTGGTTAGTGACACTGCATCAACTCATTGCATTGATGCAGTGTCACTAAACGCTCTCACAGAGCCGAAAAGATTCAGTGCCTTCACACTTTCAACACGGACATGCACTATATTGCGTCCTAATAATTTGACACTCGCACCTGCCGGTTTGCGCTAGAAAACAGCTTTACGACAGCTGGCGTCGTAAAAATACTACTGCTTTTGTCCAAAGGGGCCGCCAGCCGCCAAAGTTCCTCGTAGCCACTTTAAACTTCAACAGACACCCACCTTCAAGTGAGTTAACGTTTGTCAATTTAGCGATTCCAGACCTTCTGTACAAATTAAATGAAGTACGATGGTCTGGTAGGACCAGGCTAGGGGTCAGTCACTATTCCATTCAAATCGATTCTCGATTCAAAATGATTCCCGAGTTGAGTTGAAAGGATTTCTGGATTGAGTTGAAAGGAGTTTTTTTAGGATCTACTCCAGTCCACTGTGTTCTAAGAGACGTGGCAAATTAGGGCATGAAAGCAAATTATAGTCCATATCTAATCTATATTCATTAAAGTATTTTTTAATGTGAAGCCTGTAATGCATTTGATTTCAAGGCAAGCCAGATTTTTTTTAATCTAGATTAATCTCATTGAATTTTGGAATTAATCTAGATTAATCTAGATTAAAATGGCTAATTTGAATTCATTCATAATATGTGTGTGCTCCCTAAATAATGACTCAAAGTAAGTCTTTGAGAACGTGTTTCTCAAGCCAGGTGGCTTTCATTTCGTCATCAGAACGAGTGTCTAATTATTGCGAACAAATAATATTCTAACAATTTAATCAGATATAAGGCTAAAAATCACAACATTGCACTGTTTTTTGTGCTTAAAAAAAACGAAAAAACTAATTTGTTGGGTATAGGCTATAACAGAAAATAAAGCCATTAATTTTGTGCTTCAAGTGAAACATTAAATATTATTTTTACATAAATAATAAAGTCCTTATAAACTTTTCAAGAAGCTGGACTAGAGTGAATATTGGACAGGCTTTATAGGTCCATGGCTTTTACCTGTGGGACAGCGCCTCACCTAACAGCTGGCTGTAACACCAACCTACAGTCTATTGTGCGAAGGAGAGCTAGTTATCATTAGCATCAGCGTTAGCCGACATCACGGCAACAGCTGAATAATGTAACACATTACACAAGTTACACTACATGAAAACAATGGGCTGTAGACGCTACAGTTATAATTGCGTGTAGGAAACATTGTTGAGACTGGAATTTCGTACTACAGCAGCCGTTCCATAATACAACACTCCCTTTAGCAATGGCTGAATATAAGACCTCCCTCTGCTGTGTATCTGCGGGAGCGAGTGGCATTAATAACTTAAAAACAGTAAACGTTTAACATGATTACGGGCATTTAGATGCTTTAATCATATGCCGAATTTATAAACAGACCATATTATTAACAATAAATTAAGTTATGTACATGTCAGAGTTACGTACATGGATACATTCATAAGTAAACATTGAATAGACAGATTTGTGAAGGGGGTTTGGCGCTGAGTGTTACATTAGCGATCCTGCAGCCAGGTGGTGTGTGTCGTGGGCAAGTGATGGAGAGAGAGAGCGGCGGGTGTGTGAGAGAAGCTTCGCTCCTGCAATAAAGGCTCCTCAAGTGTCAACAACGGCCCCCGGCTATTATTACCCGACCAGAGAACACACGGTAGGGGGTTCACCCCGACGGCGAACAGCCATTGGCCCTGGAGGGAACCATCTCCCCTGAGCCGAACAGGAGGTGGAATAAGAGATTAACGGCGATATTTTTTTTATCGCCGATAAGAGTCTGGCGTTAACGCAGCACGTTAACGCCGATAATGGCCCACCACTAATATATATATATATATATATTACTGTACTTTAACCATATTATAAAATACTATTTTAATACTAGTATGATAAAAAAAAGTCTTTGGTTGACCATATGTGAAAGCAGTCTGAAATAATATATTGGTCAATTAAAAAAAACAATAATAATAATAATATTAATGTTTGTGTTTGTAATTTCCAACCCACCTCATCTTGGAGTCAGTCTGTAATGTACTATCTGCAATTCCTGGCAACAGCTGGCTGAGTAAAGGAACTGTTGCTGTGGCTCAGGTGGAGGTGCATACTTCTTGTGCCCCTGGTTGGCAAATGACAAGAAAGAGCAGAAGTTATAAGTCATTAAGGTTGCAGTTAAACTAAGGTTAGGTCTTTACTAAAATATCGGTGTTTAGGTTGAGCACAAATCGATAATTAAGTAACAATTGCAAACAAAAATTCAACAAAATAAATTGACAAGACACAGGAGAGCAAATGTAAAAGCACAGACATAAAAGTTCCTTTAGAAAATTTCTATTTAGTTATTTGACTGAAGTGAGACAAAATAAATATGCTTATAATAAACCCAATCAGTAGCAGTATTTAAATAATCTCCTGGCAGAAACCCATTAGTTTTTTCTATAATAAGCCTGTGTCGATTTGCTATTAAATGTTGCAGAAATGTGTTGAGTGCATACAATGTACATGTGTCCACTTCTATATGGGTTGGCCAATGATCCAGGGGTTGGCGGTTCGATCCCCGCTCTGCCACCAGTGTCATGGTTGTTGTGTCCTTGGGCAAGACACTTCACCCACCTTGCCTCGTGTGAATGTGTATGACTGCTATATGTTTGAGGTGGTGGTCGGAGGGGCCGTAGGCGCTGAATGGCAGCCACGCTTCCGTCAGTCTGCCCTAGGGCAGCTGTGGCTACTATGGTGGTTTACCACCACCAGTATGACTGTGTGTGAATGAATGGAACCTGGAACCCTGTAAAAGCGTCTTTGAGTGCCTTGAAAAGCGCTATATAAATCCAATCCATTATATGTGTTCACAAGCATGTATGCATTGGTGTAAAAAAATTAAATAAATACATAATTAAAGAAAACCTTTTACAAAACACATGTTTACGTTCATGGGTGTGTGATTGTATTTGAGAATGCTGTAGTCTGATTTTGCATAGGTGTTTTTGTTTGTTGTTGTTATATGTAGAACGTGTCTGTGTATCATTCTCACAGTGTGCCTCCACTGAGCCTAACGGACTCGTGTTGTCGTAGCTGACTCTGGGCCTCCTCCAGCTGTGTGTAAGAGGTCTGCAGACACATGGTCAGGTCAGGGCAATGCACGCGCTGCTTCCACACTTCCCCTGGCTCTCGGAACAGACCCTGGGATAACCACAGCCACCAACAGACACACATAGACATACAAGAAACAAGATAATGATCACTGTATCTTTCTGTTTCCGACACTCATTCTTTTTCTGATCCCTCTCTCCCACAGGTGGTGATGGCTTACTGCTAAAACCAGAGGCCAATCCTCTTTATCCCTACTCCTGTGAGGCAGAGAGAGAGAGGGAGAGAGAGAGAGAGAGAGAGTTAAAAGAGTGGAGCGAAATATATTAGGAGGATAGAGAAAGAGGAGGGAGTGTAAGCATGACAGAGTAATAGTGAGGGATACAGAGGGTAAAGAGGAACAACAAAGAGAAGCAGATACATCTACTACATCGTCTGATGAGCCACAGACACCTGTGGTTGAATCAGTCTTTATCGCCCCTATACTCCCAATGTTAATATCCTTCATTTTCATTTTTGTCTACAGCACATTTAAATTATTGCTTTCCCTTCATTTGTCATACCCTACCCTGGAGTCATTGGTTTCTGATGTCTACTGACATATCAAAGTTGCAAAGACAAAGAAGTCTGCAAGTTATGGTGACCTTCCCTATCTAACCTCACTTTATCCCTATACCCTTGAGACATTGTCACACTCTTTCAATTAAGGAACTGAATACATTTAGAAACTTTTTCAAAACCGCGTAAAGTACAGGTAGATGCAAAAGGGGAGACTGTATTCTTTGAAGTTGGTTATTAAGTAAAACAATATTAATGGTTTATATATGAGTCATCTTATTTTACACAATATAAACAAATATTTTGAATTTTCTTTTTGGAGTGAACAAATAGCAGGAATGTTGTTTTCACACCAAAAAGAACCAAGAGCCAGTTCCGGGCTGGTGCTGGTGCCAGTTCAAAACTGGTTACAGCAGTATCCCAGTTATGAACCGGTCGGTTTCACACCGACCAGAGCCAGCCATGGAGCCGGCAAGAGAACAACGTCATGACATCACTGTAAACGTCTGTGTACGTCGCCCGACGCCGCTGCTCTCGTGGCTAACGCTAAAGCTAGCGCTAGCTTTAAGCACAACAACTCAATACTGGGGCTGGGGTAGAACCGTTTTTTACAGCCCGGAGCCGGCTCTCTGGCGGTGTGAAACCAAAACACTGGCTCTAGTTCCGAACTAGCTCCGAACTAGCTCCGATTTTTCGGCGGTGTGAATTTTAGATTTGATTTAATTTAAAATGTTAGCAATCCTACATACAAAGGCATTTTTCTGTTACAAATTCTAAATAAATATTGAAACTTAAGGATCTGGTGAAGATGAAGAAAACTTCAAACTCTAAATATGCTTTAGTATGTGTAAAAGACTTTTCTGAGAGTATAGTGGGTAAACTTTGTGTATCGTAGATTAACTTAAATGTTGTAGCTTTGTTTGAGGTGACCTTCAGTTGTTGTTTGGTGTTAAAAAAGGAGGGATGAGAGGGGGGAGAGATAGAGGGAGGGACAGGGACCCTGTCCTTGCTCCTATCGCCACGGGATCGGTGGCCCGGCCTGACCACTTCCACAGCCAGCACCTCAACCTTATCCATCACCACTAGATAGTTATCACACCAGGGAGGGAGGGGGTGTAGGGGTGAGTGCAAAAGAAAGAAAGGGGGGCTATCTGCACTAATCACACACACACACACACACACACACACACACACACACACACACACACACACACACACACACACACACACACACACAAACAAACAAGCAAACAGACGTACGCATGCACAAAACAAAGAAACATAAGAAGGGGTAGAGAGAGAGTCAGAAAGACAGACATGTATAAATATAGATACATAATTTCTTATCCATGTGAGCACCGAGAGCCTTTCCTGACACCATTTATGAACTCACCCTAACTACAGCCATCTGGAGACTTGTCTGGGTGTGTGTGTGAGGTGCAGCTAATAAAATGAGACAGATCCACGCCTCATTTCTGCTCACTTATGTTTTACATTACTAGAAACTAATAATAGGGAAAGCACTTTGCCATAAAGAGCTCCAGAGTGTAAATAACACAAATGGTGAAATGGCTCCTCATCAAATCATCAACATACACACACATATGCATGCACATAGTCACACACATATGTTTATGTTAACAGAATTTAGTTTGCTTTATGATTGTATAATATTTTAATGCACAATACATGCTTTCTGGCTGTTGAACTTTGTCCCAGTACAAGTTGTTGTTTAGCCTTGAAGAAGAAACTGCCTAATAAGATTTTGGCACATACAGAGGTATGACGCATTCATGTGCACAGTAGTTTCACTCCCCATATTCTGTTATCAGACATTGTATGAAGGATAACACCAGCTGAGATGAATTTCTGGGAATATCTGCCTAATTAAAATGTTTCTGCTTTCGCCAGCAAAACGGGCTGGACACACAAACCGAGTGTATACGCCTACACATTTCACTACATATAATCTCTGTACACTGTTCATTCGATGTATTCAACCATGTATCAATCCAGGTACATTGTTGATTCCCTTGTATGCTGTTTGCAAGTAAATTCACCTGCTTTCAAGAAGGCCTGACTCAGTTTCAATTATTCAAACACTTGGGTAGTTTGATGAAATAATTCTAGTAACAAATGGTCCTTCGAGTTGCCGGATCCAACATCCTCTTCTCTGGACAAGAAGAGCCTGCACGTGAAGACGGGGGAGTCTGCGACTCTCCACAGAAGACCTCCAGCCCGTTGCTACAGGGAGAGGCCGTCAGCAGACTCTACTTGGACGGAGAGGGGGTGACGGAATCCAGAGCCTGAGCGAATCGAGGCTTTCTTGAAATCAGGTGAATATTAACAGCTGATTTTGTTTTATATTTGTTCTTACTTAGAGACGAGTAAGGTAACTACTGGCTTACATAGAGACGAGTAAGGTAACTACTGGCTTACATAGAGACGAGTAAGGTAACTACTGGCTTACATAGAGACGAGTAAGGTAACTACTGGCTTACATAGAGTGGTTTGAACAGGGTTCAAGTCCCTGTTCGGGCCCCACGTTGGGGTCTCAACCTGTAGTGTTTGGGAAGATGCACTAGAGACAAACCTATCTCAACCTGTAGTGTTTGAGGAAATACACTCACAACAAATAAAGTCTCAAAAATGATCATTAGTGTGGGGTCGAGGGTGGTCCCTTTATTCTGACAGATATAGTTTGTTCCATTGGACTGAGAGTTCTTTGTAATTTGGGAAGGTTTTATGGAGGCAAAGTATATTTTGTTCCATTAAACTGAGAGTTCTTTGTAATTCGGGAAGGTTTTATGGAAACAAATTGATATCTGGCTGCTTGTTGTTACTTAGCCTGGGGATATAGTACTGCTCCAGGGAGTTAGTCTATGACAGGTTGTTTATTTGTTTTGTTTTGTTATGTTTGTCAATAGTCTACAACTGCAGAGTAGACTTATTTGTTTTGTTTAGAATACATCACATAGGGTGTTCTAGTTTTAAATTGGTGAATTTTGTTAATCAATTGGAGGGAATAGGGGTCTCCACCCTGTTAAATTGATTACTGGGTAATTTGATATTAGATTTTACATTTTAAAAATTAAATTACTTGTAAAAATGCCTATCAGAGAAAATGAATGTACTGCAAAGTCTTATCAAGACAAAGGAGAAACAAAATGCTTGTCTCCTAAAGATGACCAGAGTTCTGACTAAATTGCTAAACGCTTTAAAGTTTAGAGCTGAATATCTCGCCAATCCAAGCCCCATAGTGAACCTTAAAGATTAAAGGTGCAGTCAATCATTTAAAGTCCCAGCATAAACTTAAAAAAAGCGTTCTTTTGTGTTCTTTTTATGAAAATGTTCACTAAAAAGAATTATTCAATGCTTTTGATTTGAACTACAAGTTAAAAGGGATTTGTGTGCTGAACAATGTGATCATAATGTGTTATATGATAGATGAAATGCATGTTTGAAAAGAGAGAAGGAGAGAGCACATGGAGAATGTGTGTGTATGATTTCAGTCTGTGCAAAAATGTGTGTGGGAGACGCAGTCTCTGTGAGGTGAAAAATGGGAGTATCTGAAGGAAAATGTGTGTGTGTGATTCAGTCCCATTCAGAAAAGGGAGGGCCTGCCTGCCTGTGTGTGCTTGAATGCTGCCCAAACACAGACAAAAAATGTGAACTGAAGAATGAAATCAAACCTATCCTAAAATGTTGTTGTGCGTTAATTGTGACATCTAGAGCAAGCAAAATGGATAGGATGATATTTTAGAAACAACCCTGGCAGAATGATGAGCATTTCTTTTGAGAACATGTTACTGCTCAAATTCATTCTGTTTCAGATGCAAGGAGAAGACGAAGCTGACCATGCTTCAATAAGGACACATTGGACACTGAGGAACAATCTGAATAGGTTATGGTAATGCCTAACCATTCCCCCAGTGACTGTGATATGAAGGACACTTTGCGTCAAAATGCCACAAAAAGGACTTGTTGACCATCAAGACGACCTAGGTTCCTGTTCCCTGGCTTCTAAAAAGACTGTCCTCTCTGAAACTGTACATAGACGATGTTGCACCAGTACACAAACTTGCATTTTCACCAACTGTGATGTTGATGTACTTGATATTATTCTGCTTGACTGAAATATATTTACTAATATGCTTTGCCCTTTTGCTTTGAAGTGTTACCTGAATGTAACATTAAATATTATAAAAAGGGTGGAATGTTAACAGAATTTAGTTTGCTTTATGATTGTATAATATTTTAATGCACAATACATGCTTTCTGGCTGTTGAACTTTGTCCCAGTACAAGTTGTTGTTTAGCCTTGAAGAAGAAACTGCCTAATAAGATTTTGGCACATACAGAGGTATGACGCATTCATGTGCACAGTAGTTTCACTCCCCATATTCTGTTATCAGACATTGTATGAAGGATAACACCAGCTGAGATGAATTTCTGGGAATATCTGCCTAATTAAAATGTTTCTGCTTTCGCCAGCAAAACGGGCTGGACACACAAACCGAGTGTATACGCCTACACATTTCACTACATATAATCTCTGTACACTGTTCATTCGATGTATTCAACCATGTATCAATCCAGGTACATTGTTGATTCCCTTGTATGCTGTTTGCAAGTAAATTCACCTGCTTTCAAGAAGGCCTGACTCAGTTTCAATTATTCAAACACTTGGGTAGTTTGATGAAATAATTCTAGTAACAGTTTAGCTAAACAGACAACAAACATAGTCACACATGCACAGCTGGATCATGATTGTTTTGTACTAAGATACATCTCAATCATAGCAACTGAAAGGACTCAATCCACCTCAGTTAAATTGTTGTATTTATTGGATTTGCCTATTTACACACAGATTTTGGTTTCTTTAAGGCACATTCAGCTCCATGTTTTGGTTTTTCGACATTCGTTCAATCAATAATTTTATTTGCTTTTAAATGTTTTATAATGTGTTTTATGTATTCTAATATTGCCCCTGTAAAGCAATTTGAGTGGCCTTGTGTCTGAAAATAAACTTGCCTTGCCTTGCCTAAACAGCACCTTCCAACCATTCACTATTTTAACAAGCAATATAGGTGAGTTATTACTGACCTAAAATCCAACAGGCAGCAAGAAAGAAAACACCAATGGAATGCCAAGGTTGTTATTTCTGCTGGATGCAAGGAAGCTGTGAGATTTAGGCTAAATTAGTGGATAACATTATATTATGCCAAGACTGGATTCTTGAGAGTTGTCTTAAATAAAAGGCTGTGGTCAAAAGTGGCTGAAGCAGCTTTAAAGGTGAAGGGAGCAATATATGAATGTTAATATAAGTGTTAAATCTCTCTATATTCAACCAGTGATCAGTTATAAAGTGTGCACACTTCATAACACAGGTCTCTCAGTCATCCGCTCTGCATGTAATCGTCAAATACACTTTTTGGGTATCCCATAACCTGATATCCAATCATAAGAGAGAACGCTACAAACCGGCACGTCTCAATGCCGGTGCATGCGCAGAGAGCGACAGAGGGGTGAATGTTTTTGCGCCTACAATGGTGGAGCAGGTAAAAATCCTTCCCAATGTCTGTTTTAATGGTTTTTATCATATTTTATTGCACTTCGCAGATCTGAGATGACGTTAGATTAGGGCTGCAACTAACGATTATTTTGATAATCGATTAATCTGTCGATTATTTTCTCGATTAATCGATTATTAATCGATTAGTGGTTTGTCCCGTAAAATGTCAGAAAATGGTGAAAAATATTGCTCAATTTTCCAAAGCCCATGTTGACGTCCTCAAATGTATTGTTATGTCCAAAACACACAGATATTTCAGTTAACTGTCATAATAGGATTAAAGAAACAAGAAAATATTCACATTTTAGAAGCTGAAATCAGAGAATTTGGACATTTTTTATTAGAAAATTACTCAAAACGATTAATCGATTATCAAAATAGTTGGCGATTATTTTAGAGGGAGGGAACTGCTTAAAGAGGGAGCGAACTGCTAACTGCAGTCACTGACAGGAAGTTAGCTAAAACTACCATTTCGCTTACTGAACTTTTAATATGGTAAAATAGAGGATCCTAAAGACATACAATTAAATAGCTCTCACTTTCTCTTATATATTTCTCTGATGCATATTATACATGGATATTATGCTCCATTGACCCAACACATTAAATAATTAATCATATATTACAACAAACTCTCAGAAACAGAAGTTAAAAACAAAATGTGTCAATTTCACATGAAAGTAAATTAGCCAATGAATCCTTGTTTGCCTGTCACAGCACAGATCAAGCCATTTGGTAAAACCAAGATGAATTGATGAGGAACACAAATGAGAGCTTTACATAGGATGGACTTTTGAAACACGTTTGGCAGTAGCACAAAGCCACACAATCACACATACAGTAGCCAGTAAATTAGAGACACTTAATGCCTCTGTACAGTAGCCCCCAGAGAGCTGTATGCTATGTTTTAATGATGTCACTCTTATTAGAAAGGCGTTTGAAAGGATCTGAGCTTTTACTCAAGAACCATCTCTAATGACACAAGAAAGGGATGTTGGGCAGAGGGGGTCTCAAATACTTAGAATGACACTTTCTAAAACCAATGCTCACTTTCACCTTATATTGATATACTTTGTTTTTCTGCCTTCATTTTTCTATGTCTGTTACAGTCCGAGCATTTTCTTTCTCACCTGCTGCTTCTTGTTGGCAATGGGGGGCAGTATGGGCCTGGAAGAGTAGCAGATTCCGGTGGTTTTGGTCTTTGGGGATCCAAGAGTCCCAAAGAAGTTGTCTTCTGTTTGGCAAGACATGCCCAAAAGACAAGCCTTTGTGCCTCTGGGGGCCAGCCTGGTGGGGGCCTGGTACTTGACCTGCCTCAGCAATTGTTCCATCTCATGTGGGGATGTCCTGAAGGGAGAGTTGAAGACCCCTGGGCACTAAAGAAAGAGAGAGAGAAAGAGAGAGAGAGAGAGTTTCTGACTGGTTATGAGGTCAGACCCAGTGCAACTGAAAATATCAAGACATTGTTTTTTTAAAGAGAGGATTGAGGAGATGCTGTGCAACAGAGATCCCCCCAGAACCAAAAACGCTGCAGTAGGATTATTATAAAGTGGATTATTTTTCATAGATTTGCACGAACCAGGATATGTACTACCTGGGTTGATATACTCCCAAGACACAAAAATGTTTAACAGTAAAAATGGTAAAAATGTATTTGGAGTTGGAATAAAGAGAGTTTGTTTATCATAGGGGGAGGGGATTAGCATTAAATAATAAAATATAGTTTAAAGGAATCGTTAAAAAAAAATGTCTTCACTCTCCGGCTCAAGCAAAGGCGACAGAAACCGTTCCTGTAACGGTGTGTGCATTTATGATATCGACATGGGAAAAGGTTGATCATCCAGGTTAGCTGTCAAGTCAAAAGATATACTTTACAACATCACTTAATGCTCCTGTGTTCTTGTTGGGACTTGTTTATTTACCACGTTATGTTGCGCTCTTTATTTTTACACTTTATGTCCTCTTAGAAACAAGGAAGTGCCCGTGACGGTCATGTTTGTATTAAGTTATATAATGACATTACATGTAAAAATATAGAGCGCAATATAACCTGGTAAATAAAACAGTCCCAAAAGCAAACAGGAGCGTTTAGTGATGTTGTAAATACGCAAAATAGACTACAGGGAAAAAACAAGATAGAACAATATTAAATGACTACAGGGAAAATATGCTGCATCCCTCTCAAATCTGGGATAATATATGACTTCAACCGCTTTGTTCAATAGAACAAACACAAACAAATACACAATGTACAAACATACAAAACTTTGCTGCCCCTGATCTGAAGAGGGGTAGAGATTTGCCTCAGTAATAATTATTCAAATCACAGGGATCCATTTGCCTGTGTGTTAATTACCAGACCAAAGCTTTGAGTTGGAGGACTCTGTATCTACTCTATATGCTAATAACACCACTTGCTATTTAGGCCACTCTAAAAGACTGGGACAACGGAGAGAAAGGAGAGAGAAAGGGCATAAGTGGGAAATTGCCATATCGACCCAAACCACACTCTTTTATAAATAACATATTAACAGACTGGTTAATTAGTAAATGTTTCATTATTGGACCATGAGTTCTTTTGATGTAAATGTCAAGTGTTTCAGAACGAGTAGAGAGAAATTAATTCAACTTCGCAGACCCTGATTTCTGTAACCATTGGTTGTAGACACAGTTGGATAACAGCATATGTTTAATTGGTGGGATCTGATCAGTTAACAAATCTGTTGCCAAAGCTGATATTAGAGCTAATGCACAATTTTCTAGGGTCAAATTGGGCGGACGACCTCTTAAAACTAGAGCAATTTTCACAACTGCAGTTAACATAGGCACACAAACATCAAAAAACAATTTCAATGCGATGAGGCCCAGAGCTATAACTGCGTTAGATTATGTGTTTCTTTCCAATAATGCTATGGATAAAATGTAACCTCAAAATAGTTGGTACATTAGATCATTCAGGAGAATCTGAAGAAGTGTATAGCATTCTAAAATAAGAGAAACACTAACCCAACATCCTCATTATCAGGACCTTCTGTTTATTAAATGACATTTCTTATGTGTTCAGTATAAGTCTATAAATGCATTAGGAATGAGCTTACAATCCTAAGTCAAACAGGAAGGGACAGAAGGCTGGGGACACACAACACAAAATCCTCACCACTCAAACACACACACAAACACGCACGCACGCATACACGCATACACGTAAGCCCAAAAGTACCAACCTAGCTACGGGAAGAGCAATGATGTTGACCCCAGGAACACACCATCTCTGTCTCTGTCATAGGGACTTGGGGCCTTTTGGTAAGCTGTGTGTGTAAGTGTGTGTGTGTGTGTGTGGGCTGGGGTCCGAGAAGTGAGAAAGGATGAACTGTGTGGGAGAGCCATCTATTCACTGCTGACAAGGTCAGAGCTACGAAGGGATAGAGTCCCCTGCCATATGCAGAGAAAAAGAGAGATGTATAGAGAGAAAGAGATGGACAGAGGGCGGGGAATAGCACACAAACTTTTCTTTTTGCTTTCTTTCCTTCATTCTTGTTTTTTCATTGAATATACAATTCAGATATATGAAATAATGAACAGCCAATTCATTTAATTTGGAGTGTCTGATCTCACTAAAAGCAAACTCCAGCTTATACACCACTTTTATTATAACAATGTTGGTTGTTGTGTGTGTTTGCATCTCCGGGGAACATGGGATACCTGCAGGAAGTAGGTAGTGAGCCAGATGATGGCGATGCTGGTGGCACAGGCTTGAAGGAGAGAGACAGAGAGAGAGAGAGGGACAGAAAGACAGGGGTAAAAGAAATACTAAGAGATAGGGAGAGAGAGAGAGAAGTGGGGGGGTGGGGGGTGTCGTGGTGCTGAATCAACAGTGACCAGTGTGCTTTGTCTTCATTATGATCCCAATGGGGAGTCACAGAAATGTGTTGGTGCCACACACACATACACACACACATATACATACTGAACACCTGTGCCAGGGGAAGCACTAAAATACTCCACTCAGCACATCAGAAGAGCCATGAGGACACATACTTACTCATGTGCCCTCGCACACACACACACACACACACACACACACACACGCGCGCACGCACGCACGCACGCACACACACACACACACACACACACACACACACACACACACACACACACACACACACACACACACACACACACACACACACACACAGCCCACCTATGTTGACAAAAGAAGGAAAATAAAGTAGAATGTCTTGGAGGAATGTGATTGTTATTTTGTGTGTGCATGTATGAACTGCTAATCTACTGACTTCACACAGTCAATAATGTTGTTATTTTTAAAGATAATTATTTTGCATTTTTCAAGCGTTATTGATAGTTTGGAGGGACAGAGATGAAATGGGGCAGAAAGGGGAATGACATGCAGAGAACCAGGTCTGCTGTGAGGAGTGAGCCTCTAGGGAGGCGCTCTAACCACTACACCACGAGCGCCCCCCCAGAATGTTTGGTTTATAGAAACAATAACATAAGATTACAGCTTTAACTAACCTGGTTGGTACTGAGGAGGTGGTGTAATCGGTGAGCTTGGAAGACCTTGGTTGTCTGCTCTTTCACCCTCTCCACACAATCTCGCTCTCTCCTCTGGAGTTCCTCAAGCTCATCCAGCTCCCTCCTGCAGACACCATAACAGAAAATATATTTGAATTTAAATTAATTCATTTATTAGATGAATTATTTGACTGGGATCATGTTAAAATAGAAACATATAAAAAGAATTAGGAATTAATACATTTCATTCATTATATTACATTACATACATTATATTACTTAAACACTTCTGCATTTAGCATCATTACATATAATAATCATATTAAACTTATGTTTGAATGATGACTTTTTGAGACAAAATTTACCACTTTCTCTCACATTATCCAGACATTCAGCTGACCCTATATCAAAACACTGTTTAAATGTAAGAATTGAACACAAGATCAACTGGATGCAAGAACATTAGTGCAGACGCATTTGGAACGCAGCCTTCTGTTGTAAAGCTGACAGTTCCCTGAAGTGCCCTTTGGTTGGATGGAAAACTGCTTAATGATAAGAGAGGGACTGGGACAGGCGTGGAAAGACAGACGAGCTGTGGGAGAAAAACAACGAGAACGAGACTGCTTGGACGTATAAAAGCTAAGTAAGATCGCAAGAGCCTATAAGTGGGAGGATGATGGATATATTTCATCAACGCAGCCAGGACAGGTCCGTCTGTGACATCTGTTAAGCGGAGCTGGCTAAATGGGATGCATTAAAAGCCCATGTGCAGCCATTTCAATCCGCAATCACACAGCCTTATTGTTACAAGGGGGTAATAACTTAAGAAGGGAATTGGAAACAATTACTAAAACACACAAGACATGGTAATGTGAAAAATACACACATGCACACAGAGTAAAGCCTTAGCTCAACAACAATCCTTTCCGTTTCTCTCTTTTACTACCCTCCTTTTTTCTCTACCCAACTTCTGTTTTCAATTACATGCCTCCGCAGAGGAATCAGAATATTCATAGTGTGTCTGTAATGTGAGGTTAACACATTCTGCGGCTAGTGACATTTAGAAAGAAATCACAACACCGTTCCCATTGCCTTTGCATTCTCATTCCCTCCTCAGCACAAGATTAAATTACAAAATAAATGAAATATGCAGAGCTCTGTGTGTGTGTGCGTTAGTGAGTGTGTGTGGTGAGAATGAGAGCAAATCTAAATGTGTCTGTGTGTAATAAGCACATTAATTTATGTGTAGCTGTATGTCCATATGTGCTTACGTGTGTGTGTATGCGTAAATATAGGGGTTGCTTGGCCCCTATTTTTACAACTGGCAAACAGGAATATTACCTATTAATGTAAAATATAAAGTTGTGGTTTATGGCGTCTATTTCACAAACCAATTGGTGCATGTTTACAGTAAATGCATGTATTTCTGTTCCTTTACGGGGGTCAGGAACTGTTCTCACATATTTGTGTGGGTCTGAGCTGAGTGTGTTGAAACGGGACTGTATCAATATGTATGTATATTAATGTTCATACTATGTGTTCATACACTTTTGATTGTGTGTGTCCATATGTGTGGAAGTGTGTGTGTGAGAAAAGAGTGAGTGTGTGTGTGTGTGTGTGTGTGTGTCAGGCTGAATGGGTGACCTTTGCTTCCCTGCCCCCAACCCCAGTGTTATTAATTGCTGTGTAGTGGACAAAAGCCAAACAGATTTGTAACGGCTGAAGGCATCTCGATCTGTGTCGCCCCAACTATCCGCCACAACATACAACCCTCATTAGCTCTGTTCGGCACGCAGCACGTGCCCTGGGTGTGTGCATGTGTGTCTGTGTTAGACTGGGTAAGAGAAAGAAAGAAAGAAAGAAAGAAAGAAAGAAAGAAAGAAAGAAAGAAAGAAAGAAAGAAAGAAAGAAAGAAAGAAAGAAAGAAAGAAAGAAAGAAAGAAAGAAAGAAAGAAAGAAAGAAAGAAAGAAAGAAAAGAGTATGGTAAAACCCTGGCTTGTTTTGTTGTTGTATCTTATATATTAAACAATGCTGATGCCTTGGTGGGAATCTGACCTGGGTTGACTTCTGAATATGACAATGATTATATGGGCCAAAACTTTAGAGTACATACAGTAATGGAGTCACACTTTAGGCTAAAACTGTTTAATTCAAAATTTGACTTAATTATACAATTATAATACAGAAAATGTACTGGTTGACTAACCATAACCCTTGATAAACAGGGGAACTTATTAAAGTAAGAACAAAAAGAGTTTTAATCTACAGTACAGTATGGTAAAGTGAATATTATAAAACGGGTAGCTCAAATCAAGGAATACTTTAATGCGTTCTGCTTACTGGAAAAACATTTTTTAGCCCATACAATTTTACTTGAGGGTCAATCAATTATAAGACAAAATAAAAGTAGGGGAGAATGGGGGAATCTGAGGCATCGGGTAATGTGAGCCACCCACTATAGGCAACGGAAAACATTTATGGTCATGTGAGATATATGTTTTCAAGCCCCTCTCATTTCCCCTTGGCCATGAAAGAGAGGGCCTCATGGTGCTGTGGTAAGCATGTTTTTTTCACCAAAATAGGTATTTTGCATGTAAAAGTAAATCTTAATCAACTGTTGTGCCAAAGCAAATGTATTCACGTAGAAAAACTTCTATCATACGTGTTGATGAACTACCAACATATAAAAACCATGTGATGATATTAGCTAAAGATTAGCCTGAAATGCTAAGAGAGGTATTTTTTTCTCAAATTGTGGTTGTGGGGGAAAGTGAGCCAAATGGGGGTAACCCTTGATTTTTCTGGTCTGGCTCAGTTTACTCCACAGCTGGGGTAAAGTGAGCCACATGACAACTTTTTTTTAAAACAATCATATTTTCACTGCCCTTTGTCTTGAAAAAATTCTGCTAATGCCAATTTCTAGGAAACATCCTGAATTAATGGGAAATGTGTAAATTTGAGTGATAAATAATTTTAGCTCGCTTAGAGGGGAGCAAATGTAAAAAGTGGCTCAGATTACCCCGTTCTCCCCTACTGTATTTTTACAAATGTTTTTTGCATGGTCATGTCAGTACATTTAAATATAGTGTTGAATCATGCTATACTTGTTTTTTTGAAATAAAGATTAGAGTTATAGTTATTTTTTGCACATAATATAATTGTTTAGTATTGTAGAGGGTCTATACTCTTATTATAATGATTATTTTATGCTTACACTGCCCTTAGCTTATAATACAGTGCTAGAACTATAGATTACTTTTGATTATCTGCTGGACTGCTGAACAAGGTGATCAAGCACACCTGAACTACTTCCATATAATTGACAAGTGACATTTTCACCCTGGACTGTTAACTTATTTAAATGGATAATATAGTATAGCTAAATTTCTCACTTCTTTAATAATTTAATCCTTGGTTCATAACGGGAAGTCAAGGGCTGATCGGATATCAGAAGGAGAGGAATTGTGGGACAGCAGGCCACACCCGCGGTCGTTCAGGCCAGCACCGGAGCAGCTAATTGGCCAGGTTCTAAATATTTAATGGAAGCTTGACCTGATTGGCTGTTTTAATTGCTCCAATTAAATAATTCAATAGCAGGCAAGGAGGGTGGTAGTCAGCCTGTCAATTTAGACAGTGGCCAGCTCAATGTATTGAGCCTTCAACACCTTAATAACACAGCTTCTCAATGTAAGTGACTGACTTATTGATAAACCAATTCACTTAACTAGTGAAACCGATGCCATGTAAAAGAAATGGAAGTAAATAATGTTGCCAGTGTTGAAATGATCTCAAATTAATATATTTTATTCAAAAAGAGAACAGCATTAACAACTTCATGCAGTTGACATACTTTTTCTCGATTGTGTTACTCTCAAAAGCTATATCCGATAGAGGCAGGGAGAGCACATGCAGTACCTAGATTTCCCTTCAAAACACACACACACGTGCACACACACACATGCGCACACACAAGTATACAAATCCAATCAGGCTGAAGGAGTGAACTTGTATCTACCCAAACTGGATCAGAAAGAAAGAGCAGTAAAAGAAAGACTGATGCAAAGAAGCGGAGAGTGATCGCAGGGCAGGCGTGAAGGCAGGCCCGCACTCTCTCCACCATAGCAGCTCTCCTTTCATGAATGTCCTTGAGAGGGACACGAGAGAGGGAGGAATGAAGAAGGCTGGAGTAAAGAGAGACCGAAAAAAAGTAGAGGGAAGTGAAGAGACAACATAGCACCGGAGGAAAATAATTAAACACTAGTGTTGTTCAGCATAGCAGCACTGAGTCCATAAATTCTCCCTTGTTCGCTTTGGGATAAGCTAAAATATTTTACCACGTCGTTGCAACATCACAGCGAGAATTATTTATCTGATTATGGCAGTAATAATTACCCGGCTGCTTCTTGCAGATAGAGGAATAATTCATGCAGTCAACAGGCCGTGGTTGGTGGAAGGAGAAATGACACCGGCACATTTAGTAAATATGCAAAGCGGGCTTGCTCTGCTTTCCTAATTGCCCCCGTCGTCCCACTGCATGCCCTTATTAAAGCCCAGGAACTTTAAGTGTCTCCCTGACAAAGTGATAAATTGTTGGGGTATCAAGGCAAACTGTGGCAGAGTGGGGACTGCGCTGGGGTCCTGACTTCATTAGGCTATGCAGAAGGAGAGGAAGGATGAATGAGGATGGACACCAAAGCACAGAGAGAGAGAGAGAGCGGGAGAAAAAGATACAGAGCAAAATAGATTGAGAGATGGAAGGAGAAAGAGAGAGGACAGTGGTATAGGATTGAGGGAGGGAGGTGGAGTGAGGGCAGGGGATAGAAGAGGGTAGTGTAAGTAGCGTGTATTAGCTGGTTGCTGTACCTAATGAAATGACACAGATGGTTTTGTGTGGGGGAGATCCTTCGTGAGAGAGAAGGAGAAACAGAGAGAAAGTGAAGAGAGAGAGAGAGAGAGAGAGAGGTTCGGAAGTCTATGTATTACTCCTATATCATTACCATGCACAGCCGATCAGCCTGCACTAAATGGGGACCATTAGTCCAACTTTGAATAATTTATGCAGTGGGTTGGACAGACAGACTTACAAAAGGGAGGGAGCAGGTGGATTAAAAAGCAGACCTTTGCGGGGTGAGTGATCAGGCAGCGTGAGATCCGAGGGCTCAACGGCTAACACAGAAAGGATATCTTAAATAAATGCCGGCACGGCGTTAATTGATCGTGACCCAGGCAGCACTAAATAAACATGTGATTAACTGGAGAGAAAGTGACCTCAACACCCCAAACCACTGTGGAGGGAGGGGCTGTGTGTATGTGTGTATGTGTGTGTGTGTGTGTGTGTGTGTGTGTGTGTGTGTGTGTGTGTGTGTGTGTGTGTGTGTGTGTGCGTGTGCGTGTGTGTGTGTGTGAAATTTCTATGAACTCTGCTCTTTGTATTTAAACGTGTCTTAAATATATGATAAAAGATAAGAAGAGAAAGTATAGCAACATGTAATACTCTCAATAATATTGTTTTTACAGAAAGGTTCCAAAAAAAATAGTTAAAAACAAAATGTGTTGTTTAATTTGCTACTGTCCATATTACTTCATCACAAGCTTCCTAACTTTTAGTCCAAATACAAATTACAGATATATTTTGCTCTGGCGTCTGTGAATGCTCATTCCAACATTTAAGTCAGGTTTGTTAAAAAAGGTATATGCTATATATTTATGTAGTAAGACTGTGTACCGTTTTAGACAAGATCAAATATTATAAGCACAATCTTGGTTTTGCATCTTTGGTCGCAGGTTTAGTGTCAGAAGTCTTGACAAAGGTGTGTGTTTGTGTGTTTGTGTGTGTTTGTCTTTGTGTGCTTAAAGAGGCAACACTTCCTTAATGACCTTAAACAACCTAGTTCCCTCTACATCTAAAAGGGGCAAAGAGTGTGGAGGAAAGGTGGAACGCTGGTGGGGAAGTGAAGGGGGGGGAGTCAGTGATCCAAGGAGCACTTTAATAAATTTACATTTAATTTTAGCAAAAGCCTAAAGATATTTTCCGGTCAAATATATTAGCAACATTAAAAATGTGACTATTAGCTAAACGTGATGGTTTTTTTGTCAAAAATAAAAGATGGCGTATCTCTAGCAGTAAGCCCTGGAGCAAAGGATGTTTTATTAATGCACGAGCTGCGGTTCAAATCAGAAGCTAATTTTTAATTTCTTCACATCGTTCACTTCTCTCTCTCTCTCTCTCTCTCTCTCCTCTTGCTCTCTTCGCCTTAAGCCCTTTAGAAGAATTCTCTCTCTCTCACCTTTTATATTTGATTCTTTAACTCTTCCTTTCCTCTTCTCCTGTTCTCTTTCGCTGAGACAACAATTACGCAAGTAAATACTGTATCTTCTCTCTCTCTCTCTCTCACTCACACACACACACGCACACGCACACGGACACGCACACGCACACACACACTTTAAAGTAATGCGTACACAAATATTACAAAGACAACAGAACTTTCTAGACAAATACATTTTAGTACAGGAGTAGCAGGCCTTCATTCAATTGTAATGATGTCAAATAGCCTGTTCTCAAAGCCTCATCGCACTACAACTTATTTTATTTATTTTTTTACCTGACAAGTTCATTTTTCACAGCAAGTCCTTCCAGATAGCTCTTCCGTGCGTAGAAACTGTGCATATACTTCCTCGCAAAGAATCCTCTCCATCTGCGCTGGATCTGCGAGGGATCAGAGCACGATAGAGGTTTTTAATCAGACGTTTCCCCAACATGGGGAAATGTGGGAGTATTTCAGATTATTAGTTGTGCTCTTCCAACATATGTGGTATTTTTTTTACAATATAAAAAAAATACCACATAAATTGTATTGATCTCTTAATATAATCTTAAAAACCTTCTTCTCATTACTCAAACTTGTAAAGGACAGATTAAACTTTTTTTTTAAATACATATGATAGTATTAACACACAATATATGGTAGAACACCATGAATGACCATGCATGCAGTTTTTCCTCCTGTAGTGATGAGGGGACATCCAATGGGGGGACAGATAGCTGTCACAGCTCCACACGTTTAACTGTATCAGTCCACATTGATTGTGGACGCTGCAGATTAACTAGCGCACACACACACACACACACAGCAGTGGACCATTTTAAAGCGAGGGGGCGGACGTCCTTCAGACTAATTAGGAGATTAAAACAATGGCAGGTAAAATAATAATCAAACTATGAGAAGAGGAGAGGAGAGAAGAGGAGAAGTGGAGGATGGGGAAAAACAACAAAGAGCAAAATGAGAATTAGCATTGATCTGCCAGTCAATAGATAATTTTAAATAAAGTAATTGCCGCCTCCCAAGTTCTTGCTGACCTTTGTTGACTAGTGAAATCGATGCTGTTGAATCTACAAATCCGAGGTGCGGCATGTAAACACTGGTTTCTATTACGGCCCTAATACATTATCCTCTGTTAGCTACCATGGCGTGATAAAAACAACAGGACGGGAGAGAAAAAAGAATAGAAACAAAATTGATTCAAAGGAAGTATCGCAAGGGGATTCTGAAATGATTGTTTCTCCTTATACAGTATGTCTACCTTTTTATTTCTCTCTTTCTCTCTATTAACACAATAAAAAGAATGTTGGTCTCCCTCGCTCACCTTTTAACTTTCATAAACAATAACCAACACTTTTCTTTATTCTCTTATTCTCAGAGGTAACATAAAGGATTCTGGTATTGTAGTTAAGTGCTCACAGGCATGACACTATCTTGCTAGATATACGCTATCTAAGAAATCCTTACTTATGATATCTTTAAGTTCTAGAGACTGACAGATAGTATAAAAATATACATAACAAAAACGTTTTTCTTCTTTCCAAGGTGACATTATCAAGGACAGGTCCAGGTTCTATATATGTCCACAGTACCCTTGTAATATTTAACTTACTGTTTAACCTTTGCAGTATTAAGTTGGACTTTATTAATACCCTTGGATGCATTTGTCTCTACATTTGCCCCATAATATATCTTTAGGAGCAGTGGGCAGTACACATGGCAGCACTCAGGGACTAACTGGTCAAGGGCAGGGGCAGGAGTATTAATAATACCTTCATGTATGTCTTGAAGAAAATTGGAGCACCAATTAAAGTAACCTATGCAAACACAAAAAGTAAAATGCACACCCTGCGCAGAAAAGCCTCATTTGGCCCTTGTGGGGTTCAAACCCAGGACCTTCTTGAATTGGTAACCACTGAGACACTTAGCTGCCCTATTCACATATGTTCCATTTTCCATTAAAATTCCTATTGCTTCCGTTAGGAAACTGTGGCTATTTTATATGGGTAATAAAGGGCTCTTTAACTCTAACTTCAGAAGCTTCTGCTCTGCTCTCCATGGTAACCTTTTGCCCCATGACCTAAAATCAGCAGGGTCAAACCCTACTCCTACATCTATGTCTCCCCTTATATGTGACATTTATTGAAACAACGGGGTGGTCAGCTTTTATTTGTTTGGGGTCTATTAAGTGTAAAACTTGAAGCCTTCAATTTTCAGGCTTTTACACCAATATGAAAATATTGCAACCATCTCTCCCCCAGCTGGACAGCGACACACCCTCTTCAATAAACACCAGTGGATTTTTTTGTTGGTCTATAAAACTCTTCTGCAAAGGCAGAATGAAACTGTTAGCCAAAAGAGTAGGCTATATGGAATTGTAAAAATATAAGGTTTCTGTGCAATATCCTTGTGTAAAAGTGCCAAAGCATCAGTCACATCGACTGTGGCATGATTTATGAGTTGAATACTAGTACTGATGGGATAAAGGGGACGTTTGATTGGCACGAGGTCTGATAAAAAATAAAATAATAATAATGTTTTTTTGTCGTTTACAACATTTCAAATTGCCACCATCACAATGTTCTTTCTATGTGTGTATTATATATGATTTAAATTTGATGTCAATTTCAACATGATGCCATTATGTACGTTTAAAAAAATCATGGAGAGAAAAAACTGCATGGCAGATTAGGGCACACAAGGAAGTGGTTTGATGAAGTGCTTACAGGTTGCTATTCATGGGGCCTCCCATTCAGAGCACACACGCAGAGTAACCGTGTCCCCCCACCACGGCACTCCATTTGCTAAAACAAGACACTGTGGTGATATTTACCCTGACCGCCATCTCCTCGTAGAAATTCATCTTCATGATAAAATATGCCGCCTGTGAACACAAAGGAAAAGATGGCGTTACATCTTGTCTCCCGGCCCTCTGATCTGTCCACAGCAGGCGTCAAAGATAAAGAGCTCTTTATACATAATACATCGCACAGATAGGGCAACTGCAGAGGGGGGAGGGGGCAGAAAAAGAAAGAGGGAAAGCAAGAGAGAAATGAGGAACAAGAGAAAAAGTCAGGAGGATGGAGAGAGAGGGAGGGAGAGAGAGAGAGAGAGAGAGAGAGAGAAAGAGAGAGCGGGTGGTTAACAGGACTTTGTATCAAGGGGAGGACGGCACTCTCTTAATACACCAACGCAGACCAGGGCCAAGAAAATCTATGGTAGTCAAGCAGAGAGCTAATGGAGATGTATGACGGCCAAACGCTCTCCTCTGGATTTCATAATCAATGACAGCGCTGCCAGAAGTGTCAAACAAAAGGCCAGAGAATATAATGCAGCGCCACTCGACGAGCCGTCGCACACCAAACGACGTGCCGGCCGACCACTGGGGGCACATTTCAGGAGCAAACTGGAGAGTCGGCCATAAAAGGGATTCATATCTCAACACGTCTTGTTTAATAAAGGCAGGGGAGAGAGGGAGGAGAGGAAAGGGGAATGGAAGACAAAGACTTGAAAGGAGGTTGTAAATTCAGCTTGATGTTTTGAGTTGAGGCTTTGTGCATGTCACATTACACATGATAGGGTTCGCTAGAGTACGAGAGAGAAAAAATACAGACAGGGAGAGTTAGTGAGAGAGAGAGAGAGGGAGCGATAGAGAGAGAGAGAGAGAGAGAGAGAGAGAGAGAGAGAGAGAGAGAGAGGGGAAGAATAGAATCTCTCTGGGATAATTCAAAAGTACAGTGGCAATTTTGAGTGATTCAAATTAGCGCTCGTCTCTTTCCAAATGAGACCAAACAACTTAGTTTTAGCCCCATATGTGTGTTGTGACACATCCTTCATCGTTTATTTCAACACCCCTCAACCCCACCCCCACCAGCCGCCCCCCTTTTCCATTTCTTGAACGCCTCCCAAACGGCGGCTGGCAGTTATGCTTTAGCAAACAGTCAATTTACAGGCATGATAAATAGCTTGTTGTGATACGTTTACAAAACTCAATCCAGGGGAAAATTATACGTGAGAGCGCTGGGTATTGGATCCGGTATCAACAATCTGTTCAATTAAGAAGCAGTTGGAGGCAATATGCTGAAAATGGGGCCTTGTTTTACTTAAGCACACACACACACACACACACACACACACACACACACACACACACACACACACACACACACACACACACACACACACACACACACACAGACACACTATACAAACACACTCCTCTACTTTTTCCGGCTCTCTATTCCTCTCCATATTCTTTATACATCCCAGGAGTTGAATATAGATGGAATTCCTTATCATATTGCATCATATTTCCTAAGTGCTAATTTCCCAATGTGTAATGAGTGAATTATATCTCTTAAGGTCAGACACAGGATTTAGGAATATAGCAATTGAATTCTAATGCATGCTATCATAACATGATCAATATATCTATTGCCGTTCCAGGCGCTGGCTTACCTTCACCATTTGTCTGAAATGTGCCTTTGCTGTAAAGCCCCGCCATATCTTCTGTATAATGATTGCCTTCTTGTGCAGATAGCTGTTGAAAAAAAAACATTTTGGGGAGAGGATTGGGTGTATATTCAGATTTACAAGGAAGGCAATTAAATTGCATATTTTTTCTGTTTATCTTGCTATAATGCTCAGAAATGATCTGAGTATACAAAACTAAAACCTAAAAAGCAAGAAAATAAAAACTTTGTAAACATACAACAAATGCAAAATACTAAAAGCTCAAATAATTTAATTCCTGTTAGTAATAATATTGTTTAAATTTATTTTTGCTATCATAAAGTGATGTATTGCTTTGTTTTATTTTTTTAAGAAAAGTGTGGTTTCTTTTTCTGCATACAAATATAGGCTGTAAAGGACTTCAATTAAAAGGTCAGGGAAACATTACACACACCAAACACATGCTC
Organism: Ammodytes marinus; assembly: GCF_949987685.1. Classification (NCBI taxonomy): domain Eukaryota; kingdom Metazoa; phylum Chordata; class Actinopteri; order Uranoscopiformes; family Ammodytidae; genus Ammodytes; species Ammodytes marinus. The sequence goes on along the minus strand of NC_137230.1, from coordinate 25,786,187 downwards.
TCACAAAGACACACACACACACACACACTAAGAACATTTGTGCTCTTTCGATCATGTCTGATGAGCCTTTCACCCCCTTTAGTCAGCGGCTCACATTTGTATTCATCCTCAAACATACTCTAAATGCGAGTGCGCTGCGATCCTCTGCCTCCAATGAGGCCATCAATTTCCAAAAGGCCATTCATATGCCCAGAAAATCAATGCTTATAGTGGGATAGTACAACCCCGGAGTTGCACTTAGGCAGCTAAAATTGTTCCTAATTATCCACTTAACACATTGATCAATTAACTAAAGTAATCTGAATTAACCTACTGTCTCGAAGTTTGTCTGCTGACCCTGCAGAATGGTGCTGGGGTCACAGTATAGGAAAAAACACAGAGATAGAGACATTTATTTCTGTGTGTGTGTGTGTGTGAAAGGAGCACAGAGTGCAAGCGACATTTATTCCTGGGGGCCATTTGCAAAGCTCTAGAAGGGGGATAATTATGAGAGTGAGCTAGTATCAGGGTTTCCCTTAAAATTAACTCTTTATAGTCCTGCTGAATGCCTTCTTATCCCAGAGGGAAAAAGCAAACCTCAAATTGGTATATAAAATATTCAGGTGTGTACTTTATTTTTTGCCTATGGCATATAAAAGGAGTAGCAAAAGTAAAAAAAATTCTGGTTTACAGATAAGTGTTGGACAAACCACCACGCATTCACATTATACCTGAGGTAAGCCCGCACCTTGCAGGCTCTGAACCAGCTCTGTATCTGGGTGGCGGCCTGGTTTTCCGTCTGCCTGTTCTCCTCAGCTTGGCTAAGGCACACAGACATAAACAATAGCAGTTAATTACAGAATGAGTATCTCACTGTGAAGTAAGATGATCTAATAATATATCTATGTAGGCAGACTTTGCTGTGGGTCCCATGTGTTGTTTGCGTTGCAAGTGATTCAGAGTTGTATCACCCTTGGTAATGGCACTACAGACAATAAATAATCGTTACATTATACATTTAAAGCCTACATTATTGGATAAAGCACCGCCAAAAACCACATGCAACGGCTATTTTCTGGTAAGTATATCGTCAAAACAATGCTAAGTTAGCTAATGGTCAATGCAAACATGTTGAGCCAGTTATATTAGCCGTATCAACAAAATAAAGCGTGACATTTCAGGTTAGCTAATGAATGGCTTAGACTGCCACAATGCTTAGCAACAGCCACAATGGTCGTTAATATCTGAACAAATAAAACTATATGAAACATAGCCTACTTGTTTCTGCAGAAGTATTCCTTTTGAATGTCTTCAACTTCACTTTGTCTATTGAGCAGCGCCGCCATGTCTGCTGAGACCGAGAGTTTACCTGTTGTCTTGACAACACGGTGGAGATGCATTCAAAGGATCTAGAAAGTAGGAATTCTCCCCTGTGCACAATGAATGATGTCTACTTCACTGTCTTACGATCGTAGCCAGGGGGCAAAGTGGTTTTACAGACATGAAATGTTGTGACATGTTGTAAAAGGTTGTTCAGAATGATATCTAAGAGTAAGACCTTCAAGGATCACAACCTGGGTGGACAACCTGGTCAACTACCTACTGGAAATCTAGGAGGCCAAAATTGCTAATTGGAGCCATGGTTTTAAGGCTAGAGTACAATTTTAAATGTTCATGATGGCTATAATATCAGCCTCGTTCGACTTGGAGCCGTCTTGCTCAGACCTGCACAATTATGACGTGCGTCTTGCTGAGCGCACAACAAAAATGCTGCAAAAATGCTGTGCGCTCAGCAAGCCGAGCGTCATAATTGCGCAGGTTTTAGCCATGGACATATAAAGAAGGTTTTAGCAAGACGGCGACATCTCAAACGAGGCTATTATCAAGCTTTGCCAGTTGATTACTGACATTATAACAATATTTTTTTGTATTGAAGTTTTTTTCAGAAATGTTTATGCAAATTTGGCAATATTTCGGCCTAACTAATTATGGGTACTTTAAAAACCATTAGTGTCGAAAGATTTTACAGAACAAGAACATGTTTAATTAGTTAGCCTAAATGTTGCTAAATTTGCATATATTTTCAAAAAAACTTCAATACAAAACATTATTGTTCTGATGTCAGTAATCCACTAGCACGTTTTATTTTGAACATTTAAAATTCTACCCTTGCCTTTAATCGTGGCTACGATTTGCAATTTCGGCCCCCTGTAGCTTTCCAGTAGATAGTTTACCAGGTTGTCCTCCCATGTTGGGATCCTTGAAGATCGTAGATACAAGTTTTACAACATTCCATGTCTGTTTCCCCAAAAAAGGGGTTTTGCCCAAAGGGTATTGTAACAAGATAGGACATTTCCAAAAATATCTGACCTCTCTTG
>NC_137230.1:25753830-25778830 GCF_949987685.1 Ammodytes marinus | reverse complement strand
TTTTCAACAGTCACATGATCTCCCCACACCTGAGCAATTCCATTTGGGACCTGTAGGATCTACCGACTTTCCTAATACCCTAACACTTTCAAATAGGCGTACAAGCCACTCAAATCCAACCAAATCCGATACCACTGTTCTGATTAATCTCTTTTAGTTCTGCCATTCTTTGAGCACATTTCACCAAAGCACCCAGTTGTTTTTTTGTTGCAATTATGACATTCTGATCCCACTCAGTCTTGTTGATGCGGTGATATATATATATATATATATATATATATATATATATATATATATATATATATATATATATATATATATATATATATATATATATATACAGAGAATCTTCAACCATATTCACCTGTCAAAATCATCACCTCAGCAGGGTCTGTGTGTGTGTGTGTGTGTGTGTGTGAGAGCACCATATATATATATATATATATATATATATATATATATATATATATATATATATGTATGTATGTCCTGTCACCACAGGAGCTGGTCTATTTCTCTTTGCTCCCTGCTAATTGGTTGGACCGTGAGAGAGACAGGCTGGAGAGGTGGCCAGACCTGACTGTGAGTGTGTGAGCGTGTGTGTCAGATGTCCTCTGGCATGCCTCAGAGAGCTAATCATAACCACACTGCAGAGATTAATGAAGTCAAGAGCAATCAGCCCTGACACACAAACAGGGACATGCAAGTGCACACACACACACACACACACACACACACACACACACACACACACACACACACACACACACACACACACACACACACACACACACAGGAGCGTATATTACTTCTGGCTCGGATACATTGGACCTTGTTTAGTAGAGGCAGTGACATGTGGAAGGACTTAATGATTCATTGAATCTCTTCTTGTGTGAACATCTGTACCTACATATGTTGCTATTGTACAAGTTTCTTTTTTGCATGATTGCTTTACTTGTGCTCAGCCCCTCTGGAAAGTTTTTTTTTAATTATATGATATAAAAGCAGGGCAGCTTGACGTCTGTGTTCTATCATTATTATACATCTAATCTGTTGTCTCTAATGTCTTCCCTGATCATGCCCTGATACATGATAGTTGGGGTATCCCTTCATGCCTTCGAATAGATGGGAAATCAGTGTAGCTGTGTAACCGTCAACACCAGGTTGTATTCAAAAACATCAGTTTTGTTAAGTTAGCTTCAGCAACAAAGTGAGTGGTTAACTAAATAATTGTTGATGCCAGTAATGAGCCAAATAGTAGTGTTCTGCCGACATGCATGAAAATAGAGAAAGGGGAGCTTCAACCTTAGTGCACGAGGGCTAGGAACCAATTCACCGTATCTTCTACTCCTGCCTCCAGTCCCAGACTAATACCAAAACCTCTCTCCAACGGCATTAAAGCGAACATCAGTGAATGGTGTAAGCTGTGTTATTGTTTTCTGGGAGAGCACCATAAGACTCCCATCCCATTGTCTGTCACATGTACATAGTAGGAAAACAAAGCAGTGCTTCACCGGTGGGACTCTTTAGCCTTTTTAAATGCCTGATGGTGCATTAAGTTAAGAGTGAAGCACCAACAACTAGAAGCTACAGCTATTGTGTAAGTACCTCACATCATTTTTAGATCTAGGCTTCATGCAGTTGGTAATGGCGATGGACTTATCTAGCTTGGGGCACACCTGCCTTTGGGCCAGCAGGTTCCCAAGACACTAAATCTCCCCCCGCCCAATTACAAACTTTTTGGGGGGTTGGCCGTAGGTCCTGCCTTGGGGACTCCAGGACCACAGCCACCATCTGCAGACCCTTCTCGTAGTTGTCAGGCATAATGGTCATATCATCTGCTTAATTCCACAGAGGGGGCCATACAAGTATCTCCTTCAGTTCTTTAGTGTTTTGTGCCCCACAACTAGCCACCACTACAACCAGGTTCACTTTCTTTTGTAGGTTACAGGAGCACAAAGGGAATGTGCAACTGGATTCTATTATGAAACAGTTTTGCGTTTCTGGGTCCAGGAGGTGTAATAATGACATCATTGTTCAGAGGAAAACAGATCCCACATTATCTGAGAGACAGATGAATAGACATGAGCACTCATTAATACCAACTGGCAGCTGCAATTGTGACACCAAGGCAACTACTTCCTCAAATCCCAAACTGATTAACCAGCGCTAACACACACATATTTTGGAACCTGGGCACAGTTTCCCCTCGTTTTGCTTTAACATTAGTAAGTGGGCAGTAAGTGGGTCCCGGACCCAGGAGGGGTGGGGTACACAGGGAGACACTCGGAGAAAAAAACAAAAACAAACTTCTCTTACAAGGAAAGAGAAAAAGACGAAGGTGCTTTGCTTACTATTACTAAAAAAAATCGACCTGAACAAGGACATTCTCATCCCTCTTCTGTGCTGGAGCATGTGATACCAAACTTTTTTGTCCATGCAGAGCTGCAGGAGAAGGGGACATGGATCCACATTGGTAACTTGATGAGTGTGGCATTATTTGCACTATGAAGAAAATCTTGTCCCTGGCACGGTGAAGACACGCATATACAGTAGCATATTTTGTTCCTTCTTAATGTCATTACTCAACCAAGTGGTACAAAGATGAATCAATCATTTAACACAACATAAATGTATCATGAATATTTTATCGACAAAAGGAAAATGAAATAAATAAAACCTCACATTTGGTGCCATGTAAATCTGGGAACATTGAGCCCTTGGAACAATGGGATGACCCTATTTTGTTTTGGCCTTGGTCAATTTTTAAAACAATGTGACTATGTTACCCTTTTTGGCAGTTAAATTCTGGACTGTTGTCAGTGTTTATATGATTAGGTGTATAGTGAAAATATGGTGGTCACGTGATGATTGAATTTACACAGTCTTTACTTGGGCTGATCTGGGCCATGCTTTTGAATGTGAAGTAGCTGCAAGTAGAAAGTGACCACACTATCACTGTCATGCATCAACACACCTGCATTTGTGGTTTGCTGTGTGTGTCCAAACAATTTTGACTGGGTCTGGCCTTTGGCCATTATTCCCACTGATAGATTTGTTTTCCACTCCAATTTACCACTAACTGATTGCCATGATTGAACTATTACTTTGTTTTTGTAAAGTATGATTACTGGATTATAGCAAATACAATGACTATCATTATCTAATATACCTTTATTTATTTATTTTTGCGGGTAAAAAGTCATGTTGTAAAAATAAACTTTCCCACACTAGTTTACTTTAATTTTGTAAGCTTTATAATACCGATACTCCACATTTTCAATAGCATTCCCTATTTTTATCTTTAACTGCAGAAAATTGTGAACATTATGTAATAAGATTATTGTAACAGTTATATAGTCCATTACACTCTCACTCTGCCCACTCACATACAAAAGCCTCATTCATCACAGAACTAATCTAACTTCCAAATCAACAGAAATCAGCCCTGGCCACAGGTGACTGGCCTGGCCAAATAGCCTTTTCTTATGTGTGTGTTTGTGTGTGTGTGTGTGTTTGTGTGTGTTTGTGTGTGTTTGTGTGTGTGTGTGTGTGTGTGTGTGTGTGTGTGTGTGTGTGTGTGTGTGTGTGTGTGTGTGTGTTGGCCCTTGTCTTTTGTTGTGGATTAAGTAATATAGGGGCAGGGGTATCCAACACCGAAGGTCCCATGATTGCACATACATTTCTTATTCCTGTTCACATAATATTTCCCTTATATATAGTCCTTACTAAATGTCAACAAGATAGCAAAACATTTGGTTTATTATTAAAGAGCTTTGATGAAATAAAGTGATTTTGAAATGATATGAATTATAATAAATACAAAATATTTTGATAAATAGGTTAAAGGCATAATCATCTCCAGCGAACGCTTGGCTAACAAGTGTTTATGTGTAGCTGTGTTAATATTTGACGCTCAGAGCGAGTGCCCTTAAGTAAACGAGAGAGGGTCTAAATTATAAATTGTTAAAAATGTGCATAAAACAGACAATATACTGTACATCAGACAGCCACTGTAAATATTGAGAACAGGTATGAAAACAGAATGGAAAAAGGGGACGCAAACAAGCCCTTGAATGCAGACATTAAGAACTGTGTTGATGATATAGCTCACAACGAGACTAAAATACTACTTAAACATCTCAAGAGACTAAAACAAAGACAGCTAAACCATGAGCTAGACAGAGCAGGGAGAAAGCAAATGCTACTAAGGCAAACAGTACATTGTTTACAGGCTTTACCTAACCAACTGATGGCAGAGCGAATGTGTAAACCTGATGATGATTGGCTTGTCTCTTCACATGTCAGAGGCAACAGCAAAGGTCACTGAGCAATGAGAAAGTATTAAGCTTTTAGGGAGGAGGAAAACACTAAATACTCCTAATCCCCAGTTTATTTGCCGCATGGATGGTTAAAAGCTACTCTCAGGCTCATAAAATTAACGCCAAGTGTGCACTGAACTGTGGACAAGTGGCATGGATTGGAAAAGAAAGCAAGCAAGGAAGGAAGGGGAGTGAAGAGAAAGAGGAGACTGGGATGATGAGGCAAGACGGATGGTGAGATGGAGAGAGAAAGAGAGGGAGGAGGAGAAAGTGTGAAGAAGAAAAGGGGGAATTGAGAAGCGGTGATGTGCAGCTCCCAAACATTCTTTAGCAGAATGAGCTGTCACCTGTACCTCCTCTTCCTGGCGATCTATGGCTCACACCGGCTGCCTTTGATTAATACATCCTACCTAAATCATTGAAAGTTCCCCTTTCCTTCTCACCCATAAAATGCAATACACAACACAAATCAGCCCCTTAAACAGTGAGACCGGATAACAATCGGAAAATAATGCATCTTACCTGGGCCATCCCGATAAATTGTTCCTTATAACACCCTCCCTTAAACCAAAATCAATTCATCCGCCTGCAATTTTTATTAAAATCCCCAGTAATAAATCTTCCCACAATGTTTGTTCATCTGTTTTTTGATACATTTATATCACCTTCAGTTCTGCTCCAGTGTGTCCCCTGCCTGTGCAGCGTAAAATAGGAAAATCTATTTGGGGCCAATAGAATAGTTAAAGAGGTGTTATGGGCGCCTGTTCCTGTGGTGAGAATGTGTGTGTGTGTGTGTGTGTGTGTGTGTGTGTGTGTGTGTGTGTGTGTGTGTGTGTGTGTGTGTGTGTGTGTGTGTGTGTGTGCGTGTGTGTGTGTGTGTGTGTGTGTGTGTATGTGTGTGTGTGTGTGTTTATGTGTGTGTGTGCATATGTGTGTGTGTGCATATGTGTGTGTGTGGATATGTGTGTGTGCGTGTGTGTAAATGGAATCGATAACTATGACAGTGTGGTGAGTAAAAAGCACCCTTCCCCTTGCCTTTCTGATTAACCCACACCACTGAAAACCTGACAGCAATATAACAATATTAGAGTTTGAGTGTCCGTGTTTGTTCGTAGTCTCACAATTTTAAGCAGCATCAAAAATCTTTTTCCAGTTCATGTTTTCAGGTGAAACTGAGACTATTCCTCAATCCTGCACTGTGATGACATACAAACAAGAGAAATGACACGTGTACACGTTTAGAGACTCAATTTCAATCCAATAAAGACTGAAAACAACTGTGATGCCAAAATAAATAAAAAATGTCCTACAAAAGAAAAAATGCAAAAACATACATTTATATATTTGTAGGGTTATAGCCTTTCCACAAAATAAATCAGCACTTTGCAACCTGTCAGTCACATGAAATGCATCAATCTATTTTACATTTCATTAAGTTACACCTCCAAACAACATTCTTTCTGGAAAAAATAACATTGCTCTTCATACAATGTCATACAATTGCTTCAAGAGTGGCAATATTGCTGACTTACAGTAATTGTGTTTTTTTTCATAAAATGCATTCTTTGCAAAAATTAGGCCCTTTAATATGACATTTGAATGTATTTGCTGACGCCATTGTACTACCCTTGTTTCTATCAAAGTATAGGCATACAACAACACTATCACTGCTGCAAACTTTCCCATAAATGTGAAAACCTGAGATGATATTTTCCCAATTGTTGCCAACTGTATCAGTCGACTACAGCCTATGATACATACACAAAGCTTACAGAGGCAGAACAGTATGGTGACACCTGCTACTGGCTCTGTAATAGACCATGTCATGTCTCATCTGTGCATCAGTTACCTATTTTCTGTTTCCTGCAAACCCGAGCCGGCTCCTTCCTGCACGCCTGTCCCTTATTCCCTCCAACCAACTTGTATTGATAACAGCGTACCATGCATTACATCTCCCAACACGTTGTCTCATCTGAATGATCTAAATCAACTAACAAGTGCAGACAATGAAACTTGATCTTGCTCATCTGAAACATGAAAAACAAACACATTTCCTTCAAATCGAAAAGGCCAAATTTACCGTAAAATAAAAATTTTTTTACTCCATGCTCCCTGTCCGGTTGTGTAGAAGTTTTCTCCGCTTTTATTGTGCCAAGTTCTGATCACAATCTATCTGTTTGTGACAGGGTGATGATGGATGATGTAAGCACTCAGACAGCAGAATACAATAGGAATACAATACAATAAGCCTCATCGCCCCGCATTGTCTCATTTGTTGGGTGATCAATGAATGCTTTGCAGAGTCAGAGCAGAGAAATGGAGAGATGTGCCATGATTTATTCTAGGTGTTAAAAAATAATTTGTTTGGATTGATTAACGTTAATTAATTATGTTAATTGAGCAGGATGAAAACAGATGTCGAAAGTGCCCTCCTACTCATCCCTTGGTAACACTGGTCTTTTAATCACAGAAGCTATTGGTTTATCTAAAAATAACTAATAATACATGCAAGTGTTTGCACATGCAAATGTTCTCATAATAATTTGATATCTTATTTTCAATTGTTACAGCTTGCTCTTTAATTTTTTCCCACCCTAAGTAACCTCTTCAAGATATAGGTGCCTGACCACAACAACAACATCACTTTGTTTTTTTTTTTTGGTTTTCATTATGTTGTTTTCTGTGCACAGAACTTTATACAATATACTGTTTGACTTTGCGGCATCCTCTAAACGTGTGTCCTCCACTTGGTACACCTGTGTAAAACTACTAGTGATAGCGAGGTTAACTGTGTAGTCATGAATATCATCGCCTGGTTTGCATGCAACATGGCTGAATTTTGCATTTAGTATGGCATTTGAAAATTTGAGACGGATAAAATGAAGCTCAAATATAAATACGCTTCTTTGAGTATTTGGAGAGGAGTTCGAGAAATGATTCTAATCCAATAGTGTGTGTGTGTGTGTGTGTGTGTGTGTGTGTGTGTGTGTGTGTGTGTGTGTGTGTGTGTGTTTGTGCTGTGATCAAGCAGATTGAGTTGCTATCTTTCTCCACATGCGTGTGTGTGTGTGTGTGTGTGTGTGTGTGTGTGTGTGTGTGTGTGTGTGTGTGTGCCGTCACATGTATGTGTGAGAGTATGTGTGAGTGTCTTGAGAGCTGGATGGGGCAAGAGGCTGCGCTGAGCTGCATGGATTTGCTGCTGAAGTTTGAACAGTTTTAAATTAAAATGTATTGCCCATTCTCAATGTATTGATCTCAGACCCAGCTGTGTCAATACGCCGCCCCGGCTATTTTTCCAATAACTTATAAAGATCTGCCAGCCAGGCATAAATTCATTACATAGCTCTGAGTTTATATTCCCTCTCTTTTTTCTCCCTTTCTCTCCCATCTCTTTTCCTCTTCTCTTTTCATCTCCTTTTTTCCTTTTCTTCACTGTCTTCCTTTTCTTTCCTTGTCCACATAGGGGAGAACGGGGTAATCTGAGCCACTTTTTACATTTGCTCCCCTCTAAGCGAGCTAAAATGATTTATCACTCAAATGTACACATTTCCCATTAATTCAGGATGTTTCCTAGAAATGGGCATTAGCAGAATTGTTTCAAGACAAAGGGCAGTGAAAATATGATTGTTTTAAAAAAAATTGTCATGTGGCTCACTTTACCCCAGCTGTGGGGTAAACTGATCCACTTACTTTTTCCACTCTGAAGCTACCATAACAACACATATTGTAACAGTAAGAATCCTGAAAGCTAGCCACACATTCCAGAACTAATGTCGGACTAGTAAAAGAATGATGGGGTTTGGTCAATTAAGCAAAGCAAATTTTCTAAACACTTGAAAGTAACTCTGAACAAAATACAAAATCAAATACAACATATTATAATTCAAAAGGTTTTAATAAGATTCAAATGAAAGATAGAACTAGTTAGATTAGAACACAGTCTGGGGGTCAGAACACAGGAGAAGACCCAACTGGATTATAACATCAGCCTGTCATACTCTACAACTAGGCCTACTCTACATTCCAGCCCTGAAGGTTACAGGGAAAGATGAGAAGGTGCTCTTTCCGTGTGGTTGCCCCAGGTCGTCTTCCTGGTGTATTTCCTTGGCATGATGGCTTTTCTACAATGTGTATGACATTAAAATAAAACATATGTCATGTAATATTACATTAAAATATGTTTAAGACTAAACTTAACTTGTGCCTCATGGTGGGGGAAAGTGAGACAGTGGCTCACTTTCCCCCACAGCATTTGGCTCACTTTCCCCCACCACCACAATTTGAGAAAAAACTACCTCTCTTAGCATTTCAGGCTAATCTTCAGTTATCAGCATCACATGGTTTCATGTTGGTAGTTCATCAACACGTATGATAGACGTTTTTCTACGTGAATACATTTGCTTTGGCACAACAGTTGATTAAGTTGACAGCAAGAACATTTACTTTTACATGCAAAATACCTATTTTGGTGAAAAAAACATGCTTACCACAGCATCATGAGGTCCATTCTTTCAGGGCCATGGGGAAATGAGAGGGGCTTGAAAACATATATCTCACATGACCACAAATGTTTTCCGTTGCCTAGATACAGGGGGTGGCTCACATTACCCGATGCCTCAGATTCCCCCGTTCTCCCCTACCTCATTCCCGTGTTTAAGTCTTAACTCATGGGGCTAGTTTTCTTGCTGGGAGTAAATTGTTGCAAAAAAAACATCCCACAATCCATCAGCACTTAATAAAGCCCAATGTGAAAACAGTGATTATTGCTGTTTGAGCTGTAATAAAAGAGTGCCCCCATCACTCTTCAGTTTCATTTGTTGTGTTAGATTCAGAGGGTGTTTTACTCTTTGTTAATTAAAAACAAATCTATTTACTTCATTATTTTCTTTTTTTAATGTTTACCGATATGAATGAAGAATTAAGTGAGAAGAGATTTTTGCTGAAGTAAGTAAAGCCCCAACTGAATTATTTATTTTCATTTTATAAATAAGCTGAAACCATTATGTTATTTGTCAGTGATGTAAATGTTAGTCAATGTTAAAAATGGAAAGAACATTTCAATCTCTGCACCATTGCATCATTTTAAGCGGTAATCAGTTTCCTAACCTTTTAAAAACTCTTCTTTTGCTTGCCACTTTAATTCAGCCAAGATTAGATTTCCTCCCGCCCCCCTCCTCTTCCTTTTCTCTTTTGTTATCTCTTCTCTTTCACTTTTCTCTTAGTTTCCTCCTATTCTTCCTACCCACTCTTCTGTCCTGTTCATTTTCCTCCCCCTCTTCTCTCCCCCTCCTCTTCCTCCTCCTTCCTTCACTCTTGCCATCTTTTCCCTAATCTCCCTCCACCTCCTCTCATTGTCAATACCTATCTAATTCCACTTTAGCACCAGTAATTGGCTGATGGATAGAAGCTATGGATTGGCCTCTTCCTGATGACTGCATGACATTTTTCCCCCCTCCCCTACAGCTGGTAATACTAATAGAATTCCAAATCCGCTGCACTGGGATCCTGTCATGAGTAGGTCAACCAATGTGTCAAGGTCCTATTGGAAAGCCGGCATCCAACATCTTAATTTAGACTTAGCCTTTTTTTCCCTCTCTATCTCTCCCTGCCTTGCTTGGTGATCACTGTGTATTCTTGTGTCTCTGTTTCTGTAGTTGTCGCCTGCTGTGCACCTCTGTTATGCTCTGTGTTTGTTAATCTCTTTCCGGTCATGCCGGACGGGGGGGAAGTAAGTTAAAACTATCAATTTTCTTTTGTTTTTCTTTTGTTTTCTTTATTTAATTTAATTTAATTTAAGAAGTTTGCAAAAGTTTGATTGACAGATGGACATATCTTTGGTCATATCCTTATAACCACGAGATTCAATATTTATGTTTCATTCAGTTTAGTTTACGAAATTGAAATCCACCTGTATCTGATTCCTCATTTCTAAATTAAGTCATCCACCAGCTGTTAACACATTTAACAGCTAATTTTTATTCTGAGTGTAAGGCTATGTTAGCCTGGCACCGCCCACCTACGTACTTCCGCTCAATTTTCATTTCCCTTAAGTAGTCAGTCTGGGCCTGCGGTATATTAGTGGGTTTTCTCCGCCAGATTTTTGGCGGTCCAATCAGTGAACAGAGGGAGTGGTTCCAAAGCCGGCGCATGACATACGTCACGACCAAACGTTATGCTATTGGTTGGCAGATCCAGAGTGGCACTGGGCAGATCCAATAGTTTTAAACTTCAACAGACACCCGCCTTCAAGTGAGTTAACGTTTGTCAATTGAGCGATTGCAGACCTTACAAATGAAATTAAGTACGATGGTCTGGTAGGACCAGGCTAAGGCTATGTACTGTACTATACCACAAACCGAAGTTTGATAGCTACTGCAATTACACTTTATCCATTGCATTGTGGGACAGAAGTGTACACAACACCTTCATATTTAATATGTATAAGCCTAAATTCCGACGAAAAGCTTACTTACAAACTAACATTGGTAATATGGCTGAGTAACAGCAGCAGGGTTGTTGTGTTAATTGACCACTAGGTTTGAAGTTAGCTAAGTCCATCTGGGTGTTAAAGGCAACACTATTCTGTGATAGGAGCTCACCCATGGCACAATGGACATAAACCTTATTTAGGAGCATCTGAGCATTCTTTGTTTGCTATAGCGGTCATATTCTTTGTGTTACCACCACTTGCTTTGCGGAATTATTCTTTAACTAGAAAACAGTCAACAATACTGCACATTTCTATCTTGAGATAGATATACCTTAATCTCTAGCAGAGTCAAGCAATGGGTAGTGTCTTTTTGTGTGTGTCTATGTGGTATTTGAAGACCTTGACTGATGTTTCTTATTTGATGTCTCTTCTGAGTGGTATCCTGCTGTTTTCTTTGTTCAGACATATTCAGGCATACCTGTGTGTATGGTTATACATGTTTGTGTGCACACGTATGCATGTATGGAGGCATGCACACGTCTGGCAGCACAGCTCATTTATATCTGTCTATAGACTTAGAATTGAATTTCTGATCAATGAAGAGGGCATCTTGCCCCCCCCCCCCCCCCCCCTCTTTTGTCTCCCTCGACTATGAACTTCAGCAGCTGCCAACAAACGCACATAAAGGTTTATTGGATTAAATACCTCTGGGCACGAGGTACCTTTGTGCTCACTCTATCTATCTATCTATCTATCTATCTATCTATCTATCTATCTATCTATCTATCTATCTATCTATCTATCTATCTATCTATCTATCTATCTATCTATCTATCTATCTATCTATCTATCTATCTATACAATTACATTTGTGCACTATATGTACTTGTGTGTGTGCTTGTGTGTGCATGTGTGTGTGCATGTGTTAAAGTGATGAATTGGGGGAAAGAGCTTGGTTAAATCGGGTTGTCATGCTAATTCAGCCAGCTGACTGCATAATGCAATGCATCAGGGAGACGGACTGAACTTGACCCTGTTATATTTGACCTTGGCCTCCCTCTTTCTCCTCCTCTCTCTCTCACATGTGCAGGTGCAGGGGTCAGTAAATTAAGCCAATAAATCTGTTTTGTGTGTTGGGTGCTTCTAGGATAACAAAGTGAGTTTCCCGATATATAACAGCTATAAAATACCATAGAGAAATGTTTACATTATACTGAATCTACTATCATTTGTTCATTTAGTATTATAGAATATAACATTTATTTTTCATTCTTTTTGCCAAAATTATATTCAATTGATCAGTTTTGGGTGAGCTATGTCACCTTTTTCTGAAGCACTGTTACCCAGTTGAGCAACAATTGATATATACCCACTGAGTAAGTAGGTATAGATTGATGAATGGTTGACTAATTTTGTCGAGTAGGCATTTCGTTTCGCATGTCTTTAACTGCTCCTTTGTCTGACATTAACAATGGACCGTGTCTATGGACTGCCATTTAGTCATTAGTAATGTCAGTGTTTGGTGTGCAGGAAATTGGTTCAAATACACTGAAAAAATAAAACAATTTGAGTGCTGATTAGGTGGAAAGGTCCTTCCTGGAGCTTCACCGTAGGAGCAAATGTTGCAAGAAGTTTTTTGCAGAGATTTATAAGATAATTTCTTGCATAGAAGTATGGCTGGAATACATATATTTATATTATTGCTTCACAATCTCAACTCCACATACTGTTTACCCAAGATCATACCTTGTTTTAGTAGTGAGAGTTATATTTTAATGTTTGCTCAAACAATGTAAGTCTATCCAGTACATTATGGTAATTCAACTTGAAACATTACAGCACATACGCTTGACCAATAGTTTGCCTTCATCAGGTATGAAGACTGAAACAACTTCCTGCCTTTGACCTTCAGGTGTGCAAAAAGACTGTGATTAGAAAGAAAGAAAATTACCCCGTTGGAATATCTTATACTGCTGATAAAAACTCCTTCAGGTATGAAAAAAACAAATGAATTGATAAATAACTTAGACAATAATAAAACTTAACACGAGCAACAAATGGCTCGAATCAGCCATTCAAGTCAAGAGAAACATTTGTTTATTTTAGCTCGGTGTTAGCGGGTGGGGTTACAAGTCTGTGTGGAATGTCCCTGTAAATTATTCAAAGCCCAATCAGGTGTCTTTTTCTCCTCTGATCTAAAGATGGGTATCAGAGGTCATCCATTCTACCTTCCAGGGTCACCTTTCCCACTTTTCCTTTTAGCACTGACACTCTCCTGCACTCCCTATCTCTTTCACTAATGTTATATAGGACGCCGCCATGGTCACATGCTGGTACATACGAGCATGCACTAAGACTTTAAACAACAAAGCGGACGTGTGCATAGACGCCCATGCACGGACACTCTCACCCTGTAATAATGCACACATGGCATGCACATTCTTACATACACACACACACACACACACACACACACACACACACACACACACACACACACACACACACACACACACACACACACACACACACACATACGCACTGACTGGCCCATCCCAACTTCCCTGCAGTGAGCTCTATTGTGTGTTGGGACATTGTTAATTCTCCTTCTGTGTTTCCTTGTATCTGAATACCTCCTGACCTTCTCATAGACTGCAAGGATGTGCAGCATTATTGCTCTTCATGCAGCTTGCTTTTGTGTGGTACCAACAATAGGTGACAAAGGTGGATTGCAGACTGGGGAGAGGCACAAGGGAGGTCGGGGAGGAGGTAAGGATACTGTTAGGGTTTAAATTTAAATTGAAGTTTTCTTCCACAAATGTAACACATCAATAACTTTTTGTCTTTGCCCATTGCCTTTTGGTCCATATACAAGTGCATTTATGTGTGAATAGTTTTGCATTAAAAAGTGATGGCTGCCGTTTGTGTGTGTGTGTGTGTGTGTGTGTGTGTGTGTGTGCGAATATAGAGCGTGTGTGTCTGAGTATGCATTCTCACTGCTGTGGGGCTTGTTGTCAGAGCTTCTCTCGACTGGCCAATTAATTATGATGGCCTACTTATGATGTGTAATGGGATGATTTATTAGTAAACACACAAACAGATCAGGGACAGTCAGGTAGCAGCGCCGTATCCTTTGCTCTGGGTTCAGATACTGGGGCAAGATCACAAGCCACCTCTGGCTGTGTCCTACTGGATCAGAGGGACGTTTACTGGAGGAACAGTGTCACTTTGGACTGATCTATAAACTAGCGCAGTATGACTCTTAGCTCTGTCTATGCACTTTGTCTCTTTATCTTTTTAATCTGGGAAAATTTAAGTGAGCAGTATGTCTTTACTTGGATCTTATTTTGGGAACATGGCGTAGTTAGGCACGTGAATGTATATAATACATAATAATAATTTATTTTAGTGTGTTTTAGTGACACAAGAAGAGTTTTTATATGTGTCTGTTAAGGCAGGAGGAGGGCAGGCCCTTGAGGAGGCCCAATATGAATTTGAGTTGGATTATAATTAAAACAAGGATTTATTTTCCTGATGTACAGTATTATGGTCGTCATGCTACTGTTGCGTCTTTACTTTCCTGACTTAAGACTTGTGTATTTACATGTAGAGAGAAAAAGGTCATTTTATACCTGATTTGTAGTTCTAAGTCTACATTTAACTTCTAGGCCATCGTTGGGCCAAGGCCTCACTTCTCTCTTTCTCTGCTTCATTCTATGTATTTACTTACAGTAACAATACATCTTCTTCTAACTCACTTTTCATTTCTTTACTATGGCCATTATATGTTTAGCTTAAAATATAAGTAAGTTTGCGTTTGTGATTTTTGCTGACTTGAGAATGAATCCTTTCTCTGGCTCTGTTCTTTCTTCTGCTGCTGTGTGAAAACCAAAGTAGTCTCCCTTAAGTGTGTCTCTGAACAGAACCTAAGAACCTGTGTGTGTGTGTGTGTGTGTGTGTGTGTGTGTGTTTGTGTGCATTACGCGTGGATGTTGAAGGTGCATGCAGGTCTGTCCTGGTATCGAGGAGAGCTATTCTTTTTCCTTGGTTAGCTTTCTGACTAGGTGGGTGTCCTATTTCTGGATGACACAAACACACACACAGACACACACACACCAAACCCTGTGCCCCCTCTATCATACGTTGTGGGACATAATTTATGATGGCTCTGTAACATATGGACTTTTCATCACTCAATGGCAACAAAGTCTCTCCGCTCGGTGTTATAGCACATTGTCTCTCTCTCCTCTTTCTCATTTGTTTTCTCTCATTTCTGTCCTTTTTTGTTTTGTTTTTCTCTTCCCTATTTTTCTTTCTTTTTCTTTGTCATAGGTCTTGGTCTCATTTCTCATCTGTATCTGAGATGGAGGCAATTTCCTTTTGTCATTTCACCTTTTCATTACACATGGAATTTAAAATTGAAGATAAGTAGCACTTGCTTAAATGAGGTTACGTCATTGTTTAACTGCTGTTAGAGTAATAATGGATACAATCATAACAGAAGGATGTCTTGGAAAGGAGAGAACTTATAAGAAAATAAGTTACTTTCAATTACAGTCAAATGCAGAATTACTAAACGGTGATTGTAATAATACACATGTGGACAACAACTGAGATGGTTACAGTTTTAGTAGCGTACACACACACACACACACACACACACACACACACACACACACACACACATGCACAACCACATCATGAGATGTGTTCACATTTTAAAATATCATCCAACCACACACACACATGCACACACAAGTACACACACACACACATGTGAAGGCGCACACACAGTACCCACTTAAGATTTATCATGCAGTCCTCTAGAAATTCTATAAAGAGCAAAGGTGGTGATTACAATGTTGACCAATGTTGATTTTTCCAGAATAAGTCTATTTATCACAATGCCATCGGTGCTGTTGGTGCGTTCCTAAGAGTGTGAGTGGTGTGTGTGTGTGTGATTGTGCGTGTGTGTGTGTGTGTGTGTTAGTGTGTGTGTGTGTGTGTGTGTGTGTGTGTGTGTGTGTGTGTGTGCTTTTGTGCTAAAGTGTGTTAGTGATGCAAAAACAGGGACATTACAGTGACGGCAAAAGTGAGTATTTGAAGACAGAACATTTGTTTTAAATTATAAATACTGTATATGGGGTTTGACTCATTAACTAAGGATTGCCAATTGCAATGTTGTTTAGTATTACATAAAATTAGAATGAAGCTTTATCAGATTCGGTAAGTCAGAGTCGTCTTTTTTTTTAAACTATTCACTATCTATTTTCCCTTTTGTATATGAGGTGAACAAAATAGTACACACCATTCACCTTAATACAGTCCAATACTGCAGTGCAACCTTTCAAACTTAACAGAGAAATGTAAATCTTATTATCTCACAATATGTGTTTTAGAGTTGGAAAACTTTATTTATATACAGATAATCAAATGTATTTATTTCTAAATGAAATATCTCCAAAAAACAAAAAACTATTTTTGTCACAGAATTTAATAATGTACTTTCCTTGTCTCTTGTGTGTTTTTGTTTAATTTACATGACATGACATATGATATACTTTTCATTATATGTGGATAGTATTCTATTCTATTCTATTCTTAATCCTTGCTGGAACTCTCTCCATAACTATTGATGCTACTTTGTCCTAGTGATGAAGCAAGCGGGCCGTTGTTGGGTCGATGTGTGTCATTGTTATATTGATGTGAGGACAGACCCCTGGGGCCTGCAGCCTCCTACTCCCTTGAAAGCAATAAATCTATGGCCTACTGTTCCCTGTACTGTACCCCGCACAGCTTCTCTCGCAAACGCACACAACACACTTTCAATACAGTATTTATACGAAAGGAGACATTGACAAAAAGGCAACTTTGTGGTCTTCTGTTTCTAAACTTCAAGCTGCGTAATCTCATACGCTAGGAGGGTATTTGAATTTTAATGTGAGTCTTTCGTGCATTACGTCTTTTTTGCCTTCTGTGTGAAAGGTTGTTTGGTGGTCCTGTGTTCAGTTTCTATGAATCATTTTTAATTCCCTTCAGTCAGCCAGTAGAGGCCACTCACAGCATTCAGTACAGACAGACAGCACACACACACGCACACACACTCTGACACATGTAGACACACACACAAACGACAGCTGTCCATTACAAAGCAAAGGAGAGGCAGGGAAAGTGAGAATGCAAGAGGAGGCGTTCGAAAGAATGGACAAGAGACATTGGGGTTGGGAAAAGAGAGAAAGGCACAATATTGGTAGTAAAAAAATAGAAAAAAGAGAGACAAGAGTGAATAGAACTGAGTGGGAATGATCGGCATGTAGAAGGAAAGGTAGAGACAGCACTGATGATGACATGTATTTTTTGCTGTTTATTCCTATCAACTCAGCTTTACTCACAACTCACAGTTTTGACTCCGGCAGAGAGAGAGAAATTGGTGAGAAATTGGAATTGACACTTATCCAGTTTTCCCTTCGAGGAGTGAACAGGGGCGTTTAGCTTCCCGCCGTCACAGTAATAATACACAACACAGTTATTGTCCTTGTTGTTGTTACCATGCATTTACAGTACTGGTACATTTTTTTCTTCTCCTTTTCCTTTATGTATCTTTTATCAGTTACTGGCTACAATATAAGAACATGAACGGAAAACAGAACGAGTGAGGGAAAAAGTCCTGAAATAGTAAATTCCTCTTGAGAAAAAAAAGGGTTCCGGCTGGACTTATAGATATATCATGTGTGTGTGTGTGTGTGTGTGTGTGTGTGTGTGTGTGTGTGTGTGTGTGTGTGTGTGTGTGTGTGTGTGTGTGTGTGTGTGGGATGACAAATCCAAACAGTGTTTTAACCAACCACCCCTTTAATGGGTCCCTTGCCCTTTATATGTACTTTTTTTTTTACTTACGATTTAAGCAAACAATTGCATTCTGTTTTTCAATAAAATAAATAGTTATTGAAATGAAATATGTCATCAATAGCATTATATATTAGAATAACAAGATAACAATGAACATTGCATAACAAATTAAATACAGTACAGTAATGTAAAATAGAAAGGGATGAAAAATTAAATTTTTCAAGGAATAAACTGAATTAAAGATTGAACAAGAACTTAACTGGGACCAAAGGGGTGTGTGTATGTGTGTGTGTGTGTGTGTGTGTGTGTGTGTGTGTGTGTGTGTGTGTGTGTGTGTGTGTGTGTGTGTGTGTGTGTGTGTGTGTGTGTGTGTGTGTGTGTGTGTGTGTGTGTGTGTGTGTGTGTGAGAGAGAGATCTGGGGGTTTAAGGGTGAAGGCGCAGAGGATAGTTAATGAAATCATCTTAATCCTTCTAGCTACTCGCTTCTTTCCCAGCAGAGACATCTTTATTACTGTGTCTTCCTTCTTTCCCTCTTTCTTTCTTTTCCGGCTCTCTACAGTCATCACCTCCTCTCTTTTTCTCTCCTCCACAGCCACTAATTATTTCATCTTGAGCATGGAAAGGAGACGCCAAATCAATAAGTCTCCGCTGTGGAAGCTAAGGGGGAGAAGGATGGAGGAGAAGGTGAAAAGGGTGGTTGCCAAAAGAGACAGACTAAATGCTAGAATTGTTTTTTTTTCACATATGTATAGTCATGATATAATATGGAAAAGGCCTGTGTCAATTACTTTACAGCTTTACAGACTCAATGAGGGATTTAACAATAAACAGATTCTTGACAGTAGCAACACGAGTCTTCTCGTTAGGTACGAAAGAAAAAATAAATTGTTCTTTATATTGTAACAAGAAGGAAATAAATGTCTCAATGTGTTTCCTTCTGTTGCAACTGTGGTAATATGACAGATGTACTGTATATAGGGCATGAGGGACAGAATAAGCGAGCATCTGTGAATCGCACAGCCTTGCACTGATGACATAAAAGGAAGAAAAGGATGCACAGGAATGTTTCAAACTGCGGGTTGACCTTCATGGGGCAGCAAGGACGCAGAAGTTTGGAGGATTACGGCTTCAATATTCTTTTGGTGATATTCCCTATATTCTGGGTGGGGGAGTGAGTGGAGATTCCTTGCTGTGACTAATGTGATATTTGTTGAATCCAAACTTTCTCTTGCTGCCCCCCACCTGCTTGCAGCCCAAGTTCTTTCTCTCTTTTCTGCTGTTGTGTTTTCTTGATTCACTCTTTTTTTATTGTTTGTTTTGTTGGGCTGTTTTTCTCCTGACCGGCCCACCTGCAGGTAAACAGGCAATTGTATTCTTGCGACCATTGTCTCTGTGTGTTACTGTGTGTGTGTGTGTGTGTGTGTGTGTGTGTGTGTGTGTGTTTGCATGTCTCCAGTTCATTGCTCCTCCCGTCCAAATGTGGTCTGTGATATTATATTTGTGTGTTTGTGTGTGTTTGTGTGTGTGTGTGTGTGTGTGTGTGTGTGTGTGTGTGTGTGTGTGTGTGTGTGTGTGAGTGTGTGTGTTTTGTGTGCCTGTGGAGCTACTATCTGTGCTCCGATAAGACTGTAAACCAGATTAATCTGGCGTGGAAGAGCTTGTCAGCAGGACCACTGTGCGTGTGTGTGTGTGTTTGTGCTGCTCTCCACCCTCCATCTCAGCCAGCCCATCAGGTGAGCCATTGGTTCCTATATTCTGTGTGTGTGTGTGTGTGTGTGTGTGTGTGTGTGTGTGTGTGTGTGTGTGTGTGTGTGTGTGTGTGTGTGTGTCTGTGTGTCTGTGTGTGTGTCTGTGTGTGTGTGTGTGTGTGTGTGTGTGTGTGTGTGTGTGTGTGTGTGTATGTGTGTGTGTGTGTGTGTGTGCACGTGTGTGTGAAGGAAATCAACAGAGAATGCTGTATAAGTGAGTATGAGTGTGTAGGGTCCAGTGCTAGATAATGTGATCACGGCTCCATGTAACACAGCATGACAACCGCTTGTGTGTTTGAGTGAGTTTCTGTATTTGTGTGTGTGTGTGAAACACACCATGACAACAGTGTCTCTCCATACCACTGTGGAGAGAATGGATTACTCTGCTCTCCGACTCGAAACGCCACACACTTCACAAACTTCACACTATTGATATACACACCTGTATATATGCCTGGCATATATACTGTATGCAAACTGCACTCATACAGATAGAGGTTGATTTTATGAACCATTCCATTAACAAATCTAAGTCTAAATAAACAGCAGGCTAATGCACCTGTAATATTTTTCACTAACTCGTACATGTATGTAGTTTTCTGTGTGGATTTGTAATTGTAAAAAGACGGAAGAAGTCAGAGAAAGAAGTTGGGTGACATTATTTTAGAGACACAATGGGCCACATCCACTAAGAATGGATTGCGAGTGCTAATATCTCCATGAATTGAGGCGAAATAGCGGCTGTAATCTTCCCTGTTCTAGCACCGTATCCACAAAGTATTTACCAATGCTAACACACCCACAAAGTTTGGCAGCTGCGCGCAGGTTACGCTTGTTCACCGTTTAGGAGGGCAGGTCCGCCATCAAGGGGGAAACACCTGTACTGTTGTCCCGAGCCCAGGAGGGATCTGGTAGCCTGGAAATCCTGACCCATATCTTGAACAATAGAGGGTCTGGCCATGATCAATAGACCTTCCCAACTCAAGGGGCGGCTCCTACTCGTGCATTTCAAATGCCACTGCACGCAGTTGGATAGCACTTCAACCAATCAGTGCAATGAACAAGGTGACGTATTAAGCCCCGTACATTTAGCGAACAGCGGGATTAACTGGTAAATCAAACTTTTGCCGTGGTCGGTCAGCAAAACAGAACATTCCTCTACTTGCTAATGAAAGATTTGAGTGCCGTCTTCCAAATCATAAAGGGTCAAGGCCAAAGCCGTCTCAAACTCAAACAACATATCCACAGCCATCTCTGTTTACTCACGGCTTCGGCGGCGCATGCACAGCACTGTCGTCATCCGGTTACGTCCGCCCCAGAGCACATAGTACATAGGGCTCTGGCCCGCCCATATCAGAGAGAACGATTGGTAGCTCAGGATTACTTGACATATTTAATGAGCTTCAATGGAGATTGTCCAGACCAACAGGCGCAGCAAATTTAATTTGCCAGCGGCAGGTCTGGATTTCCAGGCTAGGGATGTGGGGCACTCGAAAAAACAAAAAAAACAACGAAGACGCTGCTTTTTTTACTGTTACTAAAAAACGACCTCAACAAGGAGTGTCTCATCCTACTTCTGTGTATCCACGCAGAGCTGCAGGAGAACGGGTTGTGGATCCACGTCATTAACTTGATGCGCTGTGGTATTAATTACACTATGAAGATAATGTTGTCCAGGGCACGGGAAGTCATGCAGCAGTCAGTAACGGGTCTCTTACCAGTGGGGACTGTTGTAGGCAGCACTTTGGCTTTTACACTTTACGCACGGTTCCACGACGATCGGCTAGGATTTTGAAAGCAGCCCTTATTAAATAAACTTGAGCTCTATCATAACAGTTTTTTCCCAAATAAGTAAATAGCCCACTTCCTGTAGATTTCCCCCTAATAGGATTCAATGTCAATTCATTATCATTTTAAGTTCCGGACTGTTGAAGAGAGAGTGAGACAGAGAGAAAGAGAGAAGGGGAGTTTAAAAATAATTGCGCGACTTTAGTACATGAGTTTCAAACGCGGTAATTGCTCCACGAAAACGTCCTTTTGCAAATTCCCTCATTTAATACATTCAAATGGGAGATGAGCACCGTCGGCACTGTTTGCTCGGCAGGGCAGTTTCAGTGCAGTCTGCACGCATTTCAGCCTTTGCACGTGGAGGGCTGTTTATTTAATTTTTTGGTTTCCTGCACAGTGTCAGTTTTGGTTTACTTACTCTGAACCACAATCTGAATATGGATTTGAACCCTCATGCCTTTGTAAGATGTATGGATGGATGGATGAAAACAAATAAACTATATTGCAGTGGGAATGAAAGAGTTGTTGTAAGTTATTTATTTGGCCAAAGGTTGTCTGAAGAGTCTGCCTAAGGGAAGAACTGAAATGAGTGGTGAAGGGGATGTGAGGAGACCAATTTGATACAAACTGCTTTCCTTTTATGTAAAGCACTTTGTGTTAACTTTTTGTCTATGAAAAGTGCTATATAAACAAAGCTTGATTTGATTTGATTTGATTTGATTTGATTTGATTTGATTTGATATGATTTGCAGGGCTGTACAGTGCGACAGTTTTGATCGCATTTGCCACTGAAATTGATCACGTGCGATGATGAATACAATTCCTCTCGCACGAGTGCTAATGAGGAGAGGCTGTCTTTGAAACACAGAGGAGTGATGCACAACACTGCTTAGAGGGCTCTACATTAACACTCGCCAAATGCGGGTGAATGTAGTCTTAGGCGAGTAAGTTATTAAGTCTACCCTCCACTTTGGCTGGTGAAAGATGTGTGCTCGGGATCTGTGCTCGGCGATTATAGCGTCTAACTTCACCAACGGTAAAAACCGGAAGGACACGGCTCTTAACGCAGTTAAGTTAGCGCGTGTGGAAACGGAACATTTCCTGTGCCCCTTCACAATAAAAGCCTGTTACTAGCCAAATGCGAGTTGACTTTTATTTTGAAGCAGGTAAGAACAGGAAGTTAGCGCTTCACAGCCCTGCAGTGCGCTAGCAAGAAAATCAACTGCTTCAGCTGCAGAGAGCAGTCAACAGTAGTCTATTTAAACAAAGTTTGACACAACCTATTTAACTTGGCCTAAATTGTATAAATATGTTTACTAATTTATTTAATAGGCTATTATGTTCAATGTTTTAAAGTTTGGTTTTCATTAAAAGAATGAAATGTTCTAAAAATGTTTGTTATTATTAGCCTACTATAATAATTATATTTTTATTTAAAAAATATATAGATATAGACATTATTTTTATAGTTCTATTGGGGGAAATAATTCTGAATCAGCAAACAAATTGCCATTGGCAGGTTAGACTCTTTTGTCTAAATTCCAATCAGTGCACCCCTATTCATTCTTCTATAATTATTACTGCACACACTAGGATATTCATTGAGAATCTCAAATAAAACCAAGATGACATGCTCAAAGGTAAGTAGAGCGAAATGCAAGGGTTAGGGTCATGCAAATTTTCGATCATACTTTGTGTGCTACCAAATTTATTTTTGTGCTACTGAATTTTTTTGCTTGCTAGCACCAGTGCTACGACTTTAAAAAATAAGCGTACAGCCCTGATTTGATATGATTTGGCTACTGCGTTGGGAATCACCTTCTGTAACCATTCTTATTACAGGAGAGCTGAGGGCCCCTCTGACTAAAGGAATTCCGCTGTGTAGTGCTGTCCATTATCTTCAGCAGCTTGTGCAACATCCTTCTATCCACAACCAACTCTAGTGGCTCCAGAGCAGTCCCTGTAGAGCAGGCCTTCTTTATCAGTTTGTTCATTTTCTTAAGAGTTTCTGGCTCTGATTCTGCTGCCCCAACATATTGCTGCAAAGAAAATGTATCAACAATATGGAACATTGTGCTGCAAACATTGAAGGACCTAACTTAAAGCTGGGGTATGTGATTTCTGATTGGTCAAAATTAACATGAGCGGTACACTTTGACCAATCAGAGCGAGGCTCCGATTCTAAAAAATAAATAAAAATCAGATTCTCTGTTCTTATTTGCTGTTGGGACTGTCCATTCACTTTGGCACCGACGTTGTTGGTGTAGAGCGTGTCAGGGAGGGACCATAGGGGAGGGACCAAAGAGAACAAGTGGAGCGGTTGAGGTATTTGGATTCAAATCTCTATCCCAACTGCTATTTTCTCCCCAAATTCTCCACACCAGCTTTAACTGAGTTACGTTAAGTTAAGTTTTCTATATTGAAATTTGTCTTTTGTATGTCCCCTCTCAAGTTACCACACTTTGGAGGGTGTAAGGTACAATGCCCCTGGAGCAGTTTTGGGGTTGAGTGCCTTGCTCAAGGACACAATGGTATAGGTGGTGGAAGGATGGTAGATGTTATACCAGCCACCACTAGTTACAAATAACACCCTCCTGTCCGTCGATCAAACCAGCGACCTCATGGTTACTGGTCGGCCCCTCTTTCCTGTATGCCATCACACCAGTCCTCTATTAGTACAACCAAACAAGTGCAGTTGAAGCAGTCACGTTTATTTTGTTATACTGTAAACTATGTACCTGAAACAGGTCTTTCTCATGTGCAGTCCTCTATACATTTGCATTTCATCCGATATGCTAGAGGCCACCTGCAGTGCAGTGCGGGGCTCTGTGTCTTATTCAAGGGCATTGCTGGTGAGAACTTTAGAAGTAATACCCACATCCTCCAGCTGCCAGCTCACAGCCAGAGAACACCCCTGTCTGTGGTGGGGATCAACCCAACAACCTTTAGGTTATTAGTCAGCCTCTACATCCAGGCCAACCCAGGGAGAGGCGGTGGGTGGGTGGGTGGCTGGGTGGTTGTGGGACGGAAGCCAAATGCTTGCGTGTGACTGTGTGTATGTGGTTGAGTGGGTGGGGGTGTTGCTTCCCCAGTGTAAGGAGCACACTGCATCTTCCCCGACCACTCTCTGACAGGCCTACATACATCACCACCCCAACACCTCTGTTTCTCTCTCCTCTCCCTCTTCATCATCCCTATTCCCTCTCTCCCTCCCTCCATCCATCCACCTCTCCTCCCAGCCTCCCTCTCACCTGCTCCCATCCCTCATGAGTGCTGGTGTCTCTCTCTCTCAGCTGCCCACATCTCTCTCCTTTTCTCTCGTTCACCTGCTCGCAGCCCCCCCACGCCTCTCGCCAGGCCTCCCCGAGTATCATTTACATCGATGATGCCTCATCATTACCCCTGCCCTACTTTATCTATCACCCAGAAGCTTTGCCATTGGGCCTGTTCCTGTGCCGTAGGCCTCATTCCTACTGAGTCCAACACAGTAGTTCTCAACCACTGAAGCAAGGTGTGAAAACAACTGACTGTTGTTTTCACAGAGTCAGTGTGAAGTTTAGCTTGGAGATTGATACCAATCTGTAGGAATGTCAAAGTCAAGATCAGTACAGATAAAGTATTTTTTCAAACAAGAGTATGCATTCACTTTGTGCAAATGGAATTTTGTTAATTGAAACCTTCAAAAAATAAAACCATGATTATATTTTCCAATGTTTTGTAATTTTTATATGCAATGGGTTGTTTCAGAAAAAAAATCTGATTGGGGTTATTCATTTTAATTTCAATAAATACAATTAGACTGACTTAAGTCACTGTCTGTTGACAGTGTTTAACATTGGTTGGATGCTATACATATTGTATACTG
>NC_137230.1:25736330-25746330 GCF_949987685.1 Ammodytes marinus | reverse complement strand
TTAAGATGTAAATTAAAATGACTTTGAAATGTAAAGGTGTATAGTCTGATATCAGCATGTAACTCCTGAGATGTGGTTGGTGAATTCATAGAAATACAAGGTTCCTTAGTTGTTGTCCAATTTCTGAACTGGGACTGAGTCAGGCCTGTTGCAGATGTGACAACACATAATTAAGTGTGGCAAGTGTGTGTAAAAATATGCCATTTACAATAAAAAACAAACAAAAACACAGTCAGTACAGTTTTGCATCGTTAGCTTTGTTTTCACACCCATTGGCCATATCCTGGATATGATATGAATAGGTGCCACAAAATATGCTTTGTAAGTTTGAATGTGCTTACTCTGCAACCTGTTAATGTGAAGTTATGTTAAGGTGATTTTTTTTTTAATGCAGTTGACCAAAGCCAGCATTCAATCAAAGCAGGAGAGGGAGAACTACGCATGAACTCTTCTATTTTTCCTGAAACTGACTCTCTCTTTTTCTTTCTCCCTCTCTCATTCCCTTTCCATGCCACCCGTCGTTGCCCCCTGGTCGTGTGCTGGTTGTCGTGCAGACTTCTGCAGTATCGCCGTGGTGACAGAGACAGGAGCAGATGTGACTCTGGTTGCCGGGCGTTTGGCAGGAGCACTCATCGTCACAGTGATGGAAATGCAGCTGGACGGCACATCATCTGTAGCTTTGCGCGGAAAGGGGTGTGTGTGTGTGTGTGTGTGTGTGTGTGTGTGTGTGTGTGTGTGTGTGCGTGCGTGCGAGAGAGAGAGAGAGAGAGAGAGTGGTTGAGGGGGATTGGCATTGGGTGAACTCCCCTCACCCACCAGCAAACACATACACACACATATACACTCACCCCACACGCCCTAAAGGGACTGCAAGTGCACAGCCAGTAACCAGACAAGACGGGGGGTGATGTGTATTGGTGTGCGCTAACCAGGCAGCAAAAAGTGCCGTCAAACATACAAGATGTTTTTTTAGCACATCTCTCTGTCTCTCTCTTCTTCATTTCTTGGGGTATTTTCTTCTATTCTCTATTCTCTCTCTGCTAAGTTGGAGACAAATGGCTGTTTGGAGGCTAAATGTTTGAACTTGAGCAAGGAGACTCAAATTGACACACTTAAGGGAAACTGAGTCCTGAGGATAGCAGTGAGAGTGAGAGAGAGAGAGAGGGAGAAAGAGAAGAGAGATTACAGATGGAGGCATTACTCAAGACATCTGTAATGTGTACACACCACCAAAGAAAACAAACATAAGAACTGGCCAGAGGACATCAAATGCTGCTGCGCTCATCCCTCCATGCCATCTCTCCACTTTCCCTATTTTTTCTATCTCAGGCTGCATTTTCATAGTCACCTCTGTCTGAGTGTTTGCCATAAACTTTAAGGAACACCATCAAACACACTTTTGAACATACTGTGTGTGTATGCATATAATATGAATTATGTCTTCCATTGAATTCAATTGATATTCAATTTATAGATATGCCTCTTTGGTAGACACATTTTAGAATGCAGGTTGAAAAAGCAAGTTCATATTCCATTCGGTGTGTGTGTGTGTGTGTGTGTGTGTGTGTGTGTGTGTTCGCGTGCGTGCGTGCATGCTTGCGTGTGTGTGTGTGTTTGTCAGTGTGTGTATCAATGTTTACAGTAGAGTATGAGGGTTTCCTTATGACGTACTTTGTGCTTGTGTCTATGGGTGTGCATGAGACAGAACAAAATGCGGAAACTACGGTGGAGTGTGTAATCCTTTTGCATAATAGTGTGTGTGTGTGTGTGTGTGTGTGTGTGTGTGTGTGTGTGTGTGTGTGTGTGTGTGTGTGTGTGTGTGTGTGTGTGTGTGTGTGTGTGTGTGTGTGTGTGTGAGTGTGTGTGTGTGTGTGTGTGTGTGTGTGTGTGTGTGTGTGTGTGTGTGTGTGTGCGTGCGTGCGTGCATGTGTGTGTGTGTGTGTGTGTGCCTGTCAGGGGTGTGTACCACAGCGGTTTGGCAGTGGTCTGACATTCCCTGCTCTGACATCTTGTCTCAGTTCATCTCCCGTGCCAGTGGATGGACGGAAGCCCTGGAGGGACATAGTAGCACCAGCGACGCAAACTTGTCTTTTCGTCAGCACCAGTGAAGAGCTCTCCAGTACATTAGTCACAGACACACACACAAAGAAACAGACATACACACACACACACACACACACACACACACACACACACACACACACACACACACAAATGCACACATATGTACCTTTTTTTCCCTTCATACTTTTTGATGTGAAATGACACAGCGACTGTGAAGTGCAGACCGTCTGCTTTCATTTGTGGCTATTTAGTGATACATTTGATGAACAGCCAAATAACTAATTCAATTCCTTCCTTCTTCTGTATGCTTCTTAAATATTTAAATAATGTATTATTTATTTCTCGATGTCCTCACCTCACTCATTGTTTCTTAATACAATGTCCTGTAGCATCAAATATTTCCCTCTAACTAACACTTCTCCATAACCCTCAACTGATACCGAATTTTGCAAACTTAACTTACATTAAAGGGGTAGTTCAGGATTTTAGACATAGGGCCTTATTCCCAAGTTAGCCTTGGTGTTCTTTATCAGTGGAGACAGTTTTCAACACATTTAATTCAGTCTTTCTAGTTGCAGAGTGCGCTCGTGCTAAGCTAGCGCACGGCATCGGGGGGATACCTAGCCTGCTACTAAAACAGTCTTACCCACTCCACAGTACACCCGAGGCCAATCAATTATAACGCCAGACTATCGATGTAAATGTCTGTGTTGATAGAATAATTTTAGAAATAAAACCAACCTCGCATCGCATGAATTATCGCATTTTGAGGGACTACTTTCTTAGCAGCAGCGGACTTTTACTTTGCTGTGTAACCGAATCACTACAGCAGAAAGTAAACAGAGCAGCGTGGGACAGAAACTGAAACTGCACTGCCACCAGTCTACCGTCATTCTGTCCCAGTTCTCTGCTGCAGCTCCAGCGGGGGCTGTCTCTACAGACGCTCTTTCTCTTTCTGCCCTTTGAGCATCCCTCTCAATTCTTCATCAGTGTATTCCGGCTCGTACAGGTACGGTTCGTTGGATACAACAAATTCCTCATAATCGTCTTCAAAAGCAGACGCATTGGTAAGTCCTCCAAACGTAGCCATATCTTGTTTATTGCATAGGCTAATACAACTCCTTTGTGCACTGTACTCTGCGTCTGTAAGACAGCAGCAGGTAAACAAACTATTATAGAGCCTGTAACCTAGGTATTAGTCCGCCGCTGCCGCAGCCTACAAGGGATAAAGTCCCTCAAAATGCAATATGCGAGGTTGGTTTTATTTCTAAAATTATTCTATCAACACAGACATTTACATCGATAGTCTGGCGTTATAATTGATTGGCCTCGGGTGTACTGTGGAGTGGGTAAGACTGTTTTAGTAGCAGGCTAGGTATCCCCCCGATGCCGTGCGCTAGCTTAGCACGAGCGCACTCTGCAACTAGAAAGACTGAATTAAATGTGTTGAAAACTGTCTCCACTGATAAAGAACACCAAGGCTAACTTGGGAATAAGGCCCTATGTCTAAAATCCTGAACTACCCCTTTAAGTGACTCATCCCAAGAATAAATTTTTCTTTGTTCCTAACATAATACATTTGGTCCTATGGGGACATTGCCATTCAAACTCTTAATTGAGAGTACATAAATGCAATAGTTTTAATATCAGCATATCGATATATCAACCAATCAGTTTATACTGTTCTCCCCCTTAGCTGAGAACTGTAGACAAAGCATGTGGAGTTATTTGTTAACCGTTTTGAAGGTATTTTATCCATAAAATATTGGAAAACAAACATTCCATCCAGTTCATCCATTGTTGTTTAGACATTTCAATCAAAAACACATATGTCAAATCTCGAGGTTCAACATGGTTGGATAAGTAAAGTCATGGGATCATCAAAGACATTTCAGTCTGGACCTAAGGGGCAGACAACAGCTTGAAATTCCTTCCAGTCCCTCTTTTAGCAGTTATTTATGCTAAAAACTCAGCATCCAGTAAAATAACAAATAAAAAAAAATATATTTTTGATAAAACAGCACATTCTGGCTCATGGCGTCCAAAAGCCCTGAGATAGGCTTTGAGGCCAACAGCAGCGACAACACTAGGTAAGCTGTCAGTCTAAAAGCAAAGTGAAACTGAATTATTCGTTTTCACATCCATCGTAGCAAAGTTGAGTCAGCTGTCTGACTGTCACACCACTGCCATCTCCACCAGGAGTGCCATCTTCACTCATACCCCTCCTCTCCCGCTCTCTGTCCCCCTCCCTCCCTCCCCTCCTGAGTCTCGCACAATCTTTACGAGGCTCGGGAGAGCTTTGACATTCCTAAATGAAAAGGCTCTCTTTGCGGCATGGCAACAGCTGACGATTTATGACAACAAGGCTCGCTGGAATCTTAGCTGCTGTCAGCCAGCATAATGATGTTTTGATATAAAGATGATTGGTGGGGCTGCATGTGCTGCACTGTGCATCAGGCCCGCGCTTGTCTGTGTGTGTGTGTGTGTGTGTGTGTGTGTGTGTGTGTGTGTGTGTGTGTGTGTGTGTTTGTGTGTGATTGGGTGATTTAAGGTGGACACTCACGCGTCGTTTACTTGTTGTTGTCTATTGTTTAGCTGTTTACTTTTGTTGCTTTTTTTTTATTACATTTTTCTTCAACTTGATATTTTCGAGTCCCATCAAGCCAGGATCCCCTCCTCTCTCCTTCACCATAGTTGTCCTGCCTTTGTTTCTCTGTCTGTTTATCTTCCTGACTTCTGATTTGGCTCATTGTCTGCCTGTCTGTCTCCTTGTAGCTCTGTTTTGTTTTGGATCATCCAGAACTGTCTCTGGCCTCATGCTCTCACTGCTTGTCTCACCTGCTCTCATTTGAGAACAGGTCATTTCTTTAAACATTCTCTTCCTTCTTGTCTCCTCCTACTTCCCTCCACAACAGCCTACCTACCACACACATGTTCACCCCCAACTCCCCCTACCTCCCTGTCAAAGCAGGTGACAAGCGTATAGTTTGCTATAGTTTCTATTAGAGGACCATTGCATGCTTGAGGGCCCCCACAGATTGGTTACATTTTGTTCGGCGGGGCATTAGCGGGCCCCGTCGAAGGGCCCCATCATCATCAGTGTGTCTGCCATCTTCCGGCGGTGATCTATGATTCGCCCATCAGACGTACATAAATCAGAGCGCTAAAAGGATTTCTACTCTACCCCGCTACCCCCCCTCCTGTTAAATTTATGCTGCCGTAAAAGAAAGGAAAATTAGTCATTGAGAAGCTAACCCCCCTCACCCCCCATCCTTGTCTTTCCCTATCTCTTTATCTCTCTCTCTCTCTTTCTCTCTCTCTCTCTCTCTCTCTCTCTCTCTCTCTCTCTCTCTCTTTCTCTCTCTCTCTCTATCTCCCTCTCTCCAAGCAATGTGTGTCAGTAAAAAAATAAAAAAGGAGGAAAGACAGGGCGAACAATCGCGTGTGGCGCCCATCATCCTCTCCCTCCTCTTCTCTCTAATATCATCATTATCAGAATCGTAAAGCGAAAAATAACAAACCGAGAAAAAAATAGATGAGAGGAGAGGAGACACACACACATTCCGACTACTTTGAATATGAGAGGGGTTGATAATTATTCCACAATGTCCAAGTGTGTGCGCTTTTACATGGTTTTATGTGTGTGTGTGTGTGTGTGTGTGTGTGTGTGTGTGTGTGTGTGTGTGTGTGTGTGTGTGTGTGTGTGTGTGTATGTGTGTGTGTGAATACAATAATGCTTTAATAAAAATAAATAAAAAATGTGGTGGAGTGGCTTGAGTGTGTGTGTGTGTGTGTGTGTGTGTGTGTGTGTGTGTGTGTGTGTGTGTGTGTGTGTGTGTGTGTGTGTGTGTGTGTGTTGGTGTGTCTCCACTGTTGAATGCAAATCAGTGAGTTGCCCATGCAGAACGCCTTTCAAATCCCATCGCCGCTCTGCTCTGCCCTTCCACTCCCATAATGCAGTGCTGCACGGCAGACAGGTAAGGAGTACGGGCAGTGCGTTGTTGTGGGTGACTGGTTATGTTATTGGCCCACAATCTACTCATTAACTTCCTGCTTACCTCTCTGTCTATCACCGCCGGGCTCTCCATGAGCCGTTTGTCTGTCACTACGTATGTAAATATGCGCGCCTGTCCATCAGTTCATCCGTTTCCTGGTCTGGTCTCTTTTTATGTGACTCTAAGTCTTCCCTTTCCTCTCCAGCTTTGCATTAGTAATCTTTGCTTCTCTGCTGAGGCATATTCATAAGCCTTTACATATTCCTCTGAGCACTTCATCACTGGCGTCACAGCTGCTCCGTTACAAACACGATGGAGTGGACTCACATCCAAGAGAAAGAAAGTATAGAAAATGAAGCAGATGAGAGTGCAATTTTGTTACCGAAACTTTGTTCTGGTCGCAAAACTGGCCATTCACATGCTTTGAAGGTCAACAAACAATTTTCACTCCTGTCTATAGCCTTCTGGATTGTATACTGATTATTCTGAGCGGATGAGAGGCCACATCGTATGAAAAAAAGAAAACTTTGGCAGGTAGCTCTAGTTAAGGAATGTAACAACCCGAATAGATAGAATTTAGTGTGTGAGTGTATGTGGTCACCCCAGACATCAATAGATCCACTGCAGGATCCAAATTGCTTAACAAGTAGCCAATTAGGCCTTCAGTCAGCTGGCTGGATCAGCACAAACACACACACACACACACACACACACACACACACAATTATACAAAGAGAATTACTCTCATACGGACTCTGTATGTGATTCTGCGATTGTTCCGTCTGTTCCCCTGTTACTGGTACTACAAACCTACGCTTAGAAATAAGTTAAATAATCTCAATGACTGAAACTGAAATGTTTTTTGCAGTACACATTTGTGCTGTTACCTGATTGAATGGCTGTGTTTTTCACTTCATTAAACTTAATAAAATAAATAACTAAAGAGTTAAGTTACAGCAAATTTGAATCATTCTGAATAAAAGCAAAAGTGTAATTGTGTTTGAGGAAACTGGCTACTCTGCTGACACATCCATCTCGCCCTGCCAAGTTAAATAAACTGAATACAATACTGAAAATCGATGCATAATAACTAAATAATAGGGTATGACGCAAGTTCCTAAGTGACATTTTCATGCAGTCAATAATTTCCTCTGCATCATTTTGGGTAATCAATGACGATTTAGATTGGCATGGTGTTTTGTTGTATCCACCACGCAGCACCCAAGGAGTTGTCCTCTTTTATCCTCGTTCAAATTTCCTCCAGCTCTTCCCCGCATAATATCCCACTCAGAAGGCCATTAAATAATCAATGATCTTTCAATTCATATGACGTGCTCTTAGATCATAATGTGTCAATGGAGCACTGTAACAGAAAAAAACATTTGACTCTCTTATCCTCATTTGACAATGTAACGGCTAGTATTGAAAATGACCTGTAACTTAAACAACAACTATTGTGTTGCAACCATATTATAATACATTGATTATACAGTCATTTCACAGTACATAAAGAACATTGCTAACTCAGTTTGACAGTTTGTAACTCAGTTCACGGCAACCTTGACTTACGAGCATACGTATGTTGAAGGAGAAAGAAAATGAAATGGCCTGGGAGAAGAGGAGGAAAAACATACTCGAGAAACAGAAATGTGTCTTTGCCGTTGAAGATCTTCTTCATGGCTTTACAGCTTGAGCCATTTTTCACCATTTCCTCCTTTCCATATGTTGTTATTGTCATTTTTATCATGTCAAGCTTCATAAAAATGTACAGGCCGCCAAGCTTTTTCACTGCTGCTGCACCTTTTAGGTGAGACCGAGCGAGAGAGTAGTGTTAACTCATGTCAGGCTCTTTGCATCGAGACAAGGAGAACGAGGCGGTGAGAAGGGAAAGGCTTCTTCTCCACTACTTGTAGTAATCCCGTCTTTGTATGACGTTAATCATATGTAAATCCGCGTTGTAAAGTGATTTGGTTTTCCTCGTGTTTGAAATAATTACACAGGCTGCGCTTATGGAGGGAAAAAAAACCTCTTCAGTTTCAATTGGTACATGGCTTTTCTGTTGTCACTGCAGAGGAGCATACTGGCTGGTGTCTTAATCCACCAGACCTGCTTGTTTACCAACAACAAGAGAGTAATATCATTGTCATTGTCAGACACACTTATTGTTCATTTGACTCAATCAGGTTTGGGAAGGTTACTTTGAAGATGTAGTTCATTGCAGAATACTGATTACCTGCTTAATACCAGCTTATTTCAACTGCGTTTTCTGATCACTGTTCCTCTTAATTTAGAACAGCTCTTTAAACTCAATGATACATTGATATTTGTCTTAGAATATACAACTACATACAATTAAAACATGGCAGTGTATGTATGCACAAGTTTGAACAAATACTATAATTGAAGATGATAGTGAAAAGTAAACCTGAAGCAAAACTAAGGAAAGAAAAGGAGAAATTATAAGGAGAAACAGAGTCCTTTAGGGAGGCTGAAGGAATAAGAGAAGAAAACTGAAAAAGAGGGACAAGTGGGTCAGCAAGGAGTCAATCAAGAGCAATATGATGAACACAAGAGGACACAGGGTGCATACAATGATTCATTAGCTCACTAGCTGGCTCAATAGCTTCACATTTTGCCGAAGAACAGAAAAGGGAGACATGAGAAAGAGTGGAAAAGAGGGAATTTGCTCAAATGCGTACAGTTTATCCAGACAAGGACATATTTTGATTGCCAGCTATGAATCCTGCCCTATATACCTTTCCCTTCGATAAAGACACACACATACACACACACAGACAGAGAGAGAATGAGACAGAGAGAGAGAGAGACGGTAAGGCTATTACAAAGAGGAGAGCATAGAACAGCCGATGTGGGATAGAGTGAGGGCATGTAGAGAAAGAATGCAGAGATTGTGCATGGGGCAGTGTCAGCGGTGTGGGGGTGGCAGGAGGGGGAAGTTCACACACACACACACACTGAGGGTGTGGCTTTTATTTACCTGTGAGAAAAAAGGCTTATCTCACCCATAGCTGTGAGGCTAAAGAGAGGTTTGACCTCCCCCTCCTCTCTGCTCCATTTCTTCTCCTCCTCCCTTCCTCTCACCTGTGGCTTGAGTGTGTGTGTGTGTGTGTGTGTGTGTGTGTGTGTGTGTGTGTGTGCGTGCGTGCGTGCGTGCGTGTGTGTGTGTGTGTGTGTGTGTGTATGAGTGTGTCTTTGCTTTACTTACGTACACACCAAGGGCTAACCTGCGACCTGCACGTACAAATGATTCCCAATCTTCTCTGTGTGGTGCTGTTGAACGGTTTTGTCTTTTATAACTTTGTTCAAGGAGAAAAGATATCAATCCATAATGCAGCAAACAATTGAAACCTTGTGATTGAAGATTTTGAAATGTGAACCATATTCTTTATTTGGCTCTTGTTTCAGCTCATTTGCACTGTTTTTTTCAAGCAACATTAATACTTTAAATGATTTATAATTTTGTGTAACCAAATATATAGAAGATATTCTAGTGCAATAAACACATACTTAGAACCATAGGTTAAAAGGCAATAAATAGCACATGTTACAGGTTCAGATGTGGACAAACTCTGTTTTCACAGTAAATACTTTGATTATTCAGAATCCAAATAAGTTGCTCTAAAAGTAAAAGTTTACACAGTGGGAATAATGTCACTAAAGCAGCATGTATAGTGAGCTGTAGTTGGTTTGGACTCATTCACAATCATCACATATTCGGCTCCTTGTTGCCCCTTTGTCTTCTCACTTCTCGCTTTTTGTTAAACTATCACTATCTTGGTGAGTTCACAATAGAAAAAGGTGTGAATAATGATTGTGATTTTGTGTGCATTTATTTTTTCACTAAAACTTAATATTCATTATATTTGTGACCCAAAAGTCACTTTTCTGGCTGTGAATATGTCCCTCATTGTTATTACTGT
>NC_137230.1:25713830-25731330 GCF_949987685.1 Ammodytes marinus | reverse complement strand
AAAGTGCTGATAACTTTGGCATGACATTGAAGAGAATCTGTATAAAACTCTGGGAAAGTGCCTGCTGGGTTTTGATACCCATTTGAATCTGATATAATTACTTAATTTGAATTATTGTTGTTTTCTGAAGGCAATTTATGGCATTTCTGCTTTGACAGATAGTGTTGATTGGAGAGTGACAGGAATTACAGGGTGCGGCGTGTACTTACTGTAACAGCTGTAAAGCTTTTCAAACTCATGGTGTCCCACTTGTATAACACTTGTCTCCTGATAGGGAAAAGTCACATAACTGGGACTTTTCACTTAAAAAAGGTGATGGAGTGTCTTTGTCAAATTAATTTGGTTTTACCTTTATTAAAATTAAAAAAGTAGCTTTCATTGAATGAGAACAAATGATTTTTAAAGATGTCAGTTATTTTTTTCTTCAATTTTTTGGATAACATTTACTTTCTGTTCTTCCGTAGGAAACTGTTAAAGCAGCTATTGTGGCCCATTTTGATGCAATCACTGTATGCGACTGTGTGTGTGTGTGTGTGTGTGTGTGTGTGTGTGTGTGTGTGTGTGTGTGTGTGTGTGTGTGTGTGTGTGTGTGTGTGTGTGTGTGTGTGTCTGTGTCTGTGTGTGTGTGTGTGTGTGTGTGTGTATGTGTATGTGTTTCTTGACGTGATGATAGTGGACAAAGTGCTAGGAGCTTGAGCTGTCAACCTGTCACACACTGACAGATACGCTGCTCGTACACCGTCCAGGCGACGCCACATGGATGCACACATTGCCCGTGTGTGTGTGTGTGTCTATGTATGTTGGTCATATGCAGTCCAGGCATCGCCAGAATACCCATATACACATACTTTATAGCCAAACTCCTGTACGTGTGTGTCAGAGTGAGAAAACATGGTGGCGGATAAGGCCTTTGATATATCAACTTTTAAAAATAATTCTCCCGATGCTTTACCACTTTGCGTGACCTGATATTAGACAGCTACAGAAAATAGTGGAGCTACACTGAGGGAGAGACATGACAGAGCCCATGAAATTATAACCCAGAATGTTTAGAAACAAAACCAGTAAAAAAAAAAAAAAGATGTTGAAGATTAAAGAAAAACTTTTCTGTCAGCCTAATAAACAAAATATATATGATATTGTTCCATCATTTTCCTTGATATGTCTTTCAGTTATTTACCTTTGCTGTGATTGGTTGATGGGTTAAGACACCAGCAATCCCATCAGTGCTTAAACATACACAAGCACACACACGTCCCCTATCTCTTGTGCTTATATGTCCAGTAGGCTGACAACATGCTGGTTTCCCTTTGGCTGAACCCTCAGAGCTGAGCATTCTGGGTAGAGCCAGGATTACCAACCGCCTGGGTCTGCAAGAGTGAGTGTGTGTGTGTGTGTGTGTGTGTGTGTGTTTATGTGTGTGTCTGCTTGCACACAATGCTTATTTTTGTCAGCTTTAGACTTTGCACACTCACATCGTCTTGAAATGTTAATGTGAATGTGTCTGTTGTCTATTTCTCAGTGATTATAAGTGAATGTGTGTGTGTGTGTGTGTGTGTGTGTGATTTTGTCAATACCGTTGTGTGTGTGTGTGTGCGCGCTGGCAGAACAGATGGCATCGGGCTGAGAGACCCAGTGTGAGGTAAGACATCTCCCACTGAACTCTCATGCGCACACACACATTTGCAAAGATCCATCATTAATATCATTATCATAATACTCTCAACGCGCCGCAGCCTGTCCGTCACAAATATGATCACTCCTATCATTCTCACTGTTAAACTGTAATTATTTAACTACCTTTGTGTGAGGAATCATTCGTGCCTTCATTTGTACCTGCCACCGCTTTGTGAAAATAATTTGCTATCGTTATTCACAATTGCCCTTTTAGTATAATTAATCACTTATGCTGCTTTCATTACAGTATTATTCTTTTAAGAGTTGAAGGTTAGGTAAGGTTGCCATCATACCGGCTGAAGAAATACAATAATCCCATGACTTAATATGGGCCTTTTTAATTATTATATTCGATTAACAAACATTCATGCCTTTTTTTTATTTGTAATGCATAGTATATTTGTAATGAAAGCTTTTACGAAATATGATCTTTGATAGAGCCACAGGTTGTATTATTATCCCTTGAAACATAATAGAATTTACAGTGCACTGGCTTCATGTCTGTCGAGCTCTGACATATTAAACACACAGCCAATAGTGTCATATTGCACACATGTGAGATACAACTCATTGAGAAACCCTGTGTCTACCTGTCTCACATACAGCACAGCCTGCTCCTATAAAAGCAGGTCATACAAACAAAGGAATTACTTAATCACGAGGGTTGTTGTTGTTATAGCTAAGAACAATCCTCTGCAGGCTGAAAAAGCGAGGCACTGCCTGACCATGGTTTACTTTTCCACTTGGTGACTAATTGTATAATTGTATAATTGAAAAGGCTAACAGGCTGGATGGGTTGTTTTTGTGGTGACTAACTTACTAGCCATGGGCCTCAGCAGCAAACTGACTGTTTACAATATTGCATATAAAGGCAAGGGGCCTAAATACACACCAATTTATTTTACTGCACACGTTAAACAAAACATTTTTCTACAGTGTTTTAAAGATGTGTCACAGGAGTATCCTTCATTAGAGCTCTATAGTCTTGTTGTATGTGCGGTTCCATCGTGTATGGGTGTCTGTTGTGTGTGTCTGTAATGGCGTTGTTTTCTCATTTAGCTGGCTGCAGCTCTGCTGTCTTTAAATGATCCACTCAGCTCTCGCAGTTTAAATGGTAATTAAACAGTAGTTCCGCTGTCAACATCACACACACACACACACACACACACACACACACACACACACACACACACACATACACGCACATGCGCACTCACACACATACACACACACACACACACACA
Source organism: Ammodytes marinus (assembly GCF_949987685.1). NCBI lineage: Eukaryota > Metazoa > Chordata > Actinopteri > Uranoscopiformes > Ammodytidae > Ammodytes > Ammodytes marinus. The sequence continues at coordinate 25,728,409 of NC_137230.1, read as the reverse complement.
CACACACACACACACACACACACACACACACACATCCCCTGCTGTTTAAATGGTAATTAAAGAGCCATTCCAGTATCAACATCTGGGCATACTTATAAAGAATGACATTAGTTAACACACACACACACACACACACAAACACACACACACACTCACACACACAAACACACACACACATATGCAAGCTGCTTGTAAGAATATTACAGGAGTCCTCTGTAACTCTTGCTCTCTGCTTACCTGCCTGTAATAACGCACAGTTGAACAGACACAGCACATGCAGCACAATAAAAAATATTTATGTACACACACACACACACATTCATACTTTATGTATACATCTATATCAACGTATGTGTGTATATACATAAATAAAAACACACATACACACATACGGAAAAACACACATGGTTGAGGGCTGCTCCACGGGTTCTTATTAGAGAGGATTACCACACTGGCATGTCTTCATTAATCACAGAATCAGACAGAAGGACACACACACACACACACACACACACACACACGCGCACACACACACACACACACACACACACACACACACACACACACACACACACACACACACACACACACGCACACACACAAACAGTGGAGGTGTGACTCAGGTGCCTGCCAGCCGTTGGGCTCCCTATGGTCAGCCCAGCATAGCCTTGTCTTTCTGTCGCTCCTCCCCCTTTCCCCTCCATGTATCCCTTCATTCATTGTTTCTCATCCCTCCATGTGATCCTAACCCCTGCTGCAACCCAATCACATCATGTCCTCTCGTTCCAGCTCTTTGCCATTGTTCGCCTACCTTTCTCTTGCTGACACATAAATAATGCCAGCCTTATTGTAGTGATATATTAATCCGTCCATATGCATACTAAAACGCAACGACGGATACTTCGCAGAGGTATGACTTTTTCGCCCCTTTTGAATTTTGTTTTGTACACACTGTTCAGTGGGATAAGGAATGTAGAAAGACAGAAGATGAAATTGCCACAGGCTTTAAATAATACCTGCACACACACTGTCTGAGAATGTTTGACAAGTTATTGCACATTAATAGACTTTCCATTTTTTGTTTTGAAATAAAAGGCGCAGAGCACCACAATGCCCATGATTTTAGGACAGAGTGCTGCTGTGGTAGCCTGGAAATCCAGTCCCATATCTAGAATGATATAGGGTCTGGCCACGATCAATAGACCTTCCCAACTCAAGGGGTGGTTCCTACTCATGCATTTCAAATACCACTGCACACAATTGGATAGCGCTACAAACAATCAGTGCAATGAACAAGAACTTAATACCAGTTCAGTAGTAATGCTCGTTGTCTGTTTGCCTTCCACCAAGTTTTTTCAGACCCTGCCGATTCCTCTTCCTCCAGCTGTTGTCCTCAGCTCGTCCTGCCATTCACCTTCTCTCCACCTGCCTACACACCTGCTCCTCATTGCCTAATCAGCTCCCTCAGTGCACATACTGCCACTATCACTTTGCTCCCTGTCTGAAGGGTCTTTTTTAAACATTTTGAAACGTCGCACTAGGAAACACATAGGTGTGAAAAAAAAATGGCTGAATACTAATCTGCTTCAGTTTCATGGTCTCTGTGTGTTCCTTTACTGCCATAATGTCAGGATTTATACTGAGACATTTGAATGGAACAGAGCTATTATATGGATAATCTTATTGCTGACACCTGTGCTTTTTCTGCTACCGCAAGTTAAAATGTCTGCAGTGAAAAAGGCCTGTTGACAGTTTTGCTGCCTTTTGCCTACTTTTTGGACTATTTCCCTGCCTTTCTTAGGTCTGGCTTTTTCCTCTTGCTTTGTTTGCCTCTTATAGTTACAAACGTTGGACACTGTAAACTTAATTGTAACAACAATAACAATACAAACAAACAGTAACCCAACCGGCCTTCCTCAGTCTTGCTATCAAGTCGTTACACAAACTGATGACCAAACCACATACTCAAAGCACATGGTTTTCCAAATGGATCAAAGTTTGGAGGATTCTGGTCTGTGACTTTGCCTCATGGTTAACAGCAAAATCAAAAATGTGATCAGTTTGCACCTACAGTCGCCAACTGATTGCAGTCCTTCCGAACAATACCATTCAATTATTTGAAGACAAAAGTAATTTTTAAGGGAAAATGCCTTTAAGTCAAACATGTCTGTCAGCATATTAAGTCTATTTTTTATTCTGTGGCTTTTTACTTCATATGATACATGTTAGGAGTGACTATACAGCATGTGTTGAGGCTGTGAAATGAGGGAGCATTCAGTGATTTGACTTAATTATGCATTCATTGTTCCTCATGTACCCTAAAGGTTGTTTTCTATGAAAGACGGATTGTGATACATTTACAGGTGTTCCCTAGGTTGTAAATGCAAAATGAAGCTGTACAGTACGTGTGTGTGTGTGTGTGTGTGTGTGTGTGTGTGTGTGTGTGTGTGTGTGTGTGTGTGTGTGTGAGTGAGTGTGTGTGTGTGTGTGTGTGTGTGTGTGTGTGTGTGTGTGTGTGTGTGTGTGTGTGTGTGTGTGTGTGTGTGTGTGTGTGTGTGTGTGTGTGTGTGTGTGTGTGTGTGTGTGTGTGTGTGTGTGTGTGTGTGTGTAATATGTGCAAATGTGACATACCCACATCTCCAATGCATTGCCATGCCTGTGTCGTGTGTCGGTCTCCCCGTCTGTATATGTTTCTACTGGGAGTCCAGGGAACAATAAAGATAAAACAGATGCCAGCAGATGCCCCGTTTAAAGATTATCAGCCTCTATCTCCATACTGTTAACATTCACTGGGGACAAGACAGCATTTAACACAACCATTTACACCACACAGCACATGGCAATGTGGCATTGAAAGACAAAGTAAAGCAGAGAGAGACTGGAACATAGATAGGAGGGGGATGGTAAAGAGGCAAGGTTGGGTAAATAATATGGATGAGAGAATGAGATTGGCGGATACAAAATTAGACAAACAGAAGGATAGAGCTAATTTTTTATTATTATCACTATTCAGTGTTTTTGCTGAAATAAAATGTTAACAAAAAGGACAAAAAAAACTTCAACCTGTCCGGTGGCATCAAAAAAGCCAAACTCAGCAACACCAAAAGAATAACCAGACATTTCAAAGGGGGGAGATTCCCTCCTGTCTGCCCCTACAAACTCTGAACTATGAATCATGAAACCATGAAGTCCAATAATCATGTTTGGAAAAAGTGACTCAGATGGACTTGTAACTTTCAAACCTCTCAAATGTTATGTAGAAAAATCTCTCTGAATGAGAGTCTGGTAATCTAAGCATTTCACATTACAATTAACATGAAGGGAAAATTGCAAGCTGGCTTAAATCATACAAACCTTCCGTCCATGTACAGTAGCCACATGCACGTATGCACACACATGCACCCATTCTCTTCCACATTTTATTTCTTTCAGCTCAAGCCATCACGTTCACAAAAGATCAAAGTGTGTCTTTCTCTTCTGCTCTTTCTGTCTGGTTCTGTCTATGGCAGCTCCCTCAGAGAGCATAATTACCAGCACAGAACGATAACACCATTTCCAGTCAGAATGAGACAATTCCCAGCGTAAGACTCATTTCATGCTTTGACAATTCCTCCAGGAATCATGGCACACAAAGAAGCAAAGACCACTTCAGGATTTAGATATATTCCTCCTGCTGTCTGAAAAAGGGTTTGGGACTCTTTCTGTTCGCCTCTGTTCTCCTTTCTTCTCTTCACATTTCCTTTCCTTTCCTGTCTTCCTATCCCGGCCCTGCCCTGACCTCCCTTTGTTCCTTTGCCTACTTCCCATCCATCTGTCCATCCAACCATTTATTTTCTTCTTCTCTTCTAACATATTTGTCCTCATTTCCTTAAATCCTTCTTTCCGTCTATCCCTTCTGTCTGCGGACCACTTTACAGGCCATAAATCCCTAACACAGTATTATATGGACGCTGGCCTCTCTGCTGTCTCCTTCCTCTGTCTATTCGTCTATGCATCCATCATCTGTTTGTCCTCCCGTCCTTCCATCCTTCTCCCTCTGTCTTAATCCCTTCATTTTTTTATTTTTTATTTTGCCCTTCCATTGATCCATCCTTGTATGCATGCATCTGTCCATCTTCCAGTTTACAGGTCATAAATCTACAGAGCTGTTTAACCAGAGCGCCGTCCTCTCTGTCCCTATACGCGGGCCCACACCGTGTCAGTGAGTGTGCATCTATGAGCTTGTGTGCATAAACCTGTGCACTGCATTTGCTTATACATACCTTTATTGTGTGTCTCTTATTGATGGGGCCATGCTGTTGGAGGTATTCCATTTTCCCCCCCTGGTGCGTAGGACTTTATTTTGGGAATATTTCTATAAATCATCTTGTCATTTACACATGCAGCGGCATTCTGGACACCACTGATTTGGAGTGAGGGGGTGTTTTATAAATAAACGTATAAGGAGAGGACCTGAGATACACACCCACATACACAGTGTAAACACAAACCCACATAAACATACACAACACACACACACACACTCTCTCTCTCTCTCTCTATACGGTGACATGGCCATAACTCACCCCACGCTACCGGGTACTGTGAAATATGACAGCCCCACAGTGCTGAAGTAGGGTGTGTGTGTGTGTGTGTGTGTGTGTGTGTGTGTGTGTGTGTGTGTGTGTGTGTGTGTGTGTGTGTGTGTGTGTGTTTACGCCATGCGATGACAAGAGTCCACCCCAATGTCCTTGTCCGTCTCTCAGTAAACTTTTCATTGGGTCAGACATTAGCATAGGCGGCTAACTATAACCCACATGATGGATGGAGCCACAACTCTATCTGTGATGTGACCCATGCACAGAGCCTCAATGGATAGAAAGGGCACTTCCTGGTGGATCATGCTAATGCCTCTGGTGCGGCTAGGATGGTCGCTGTAGAATTTCAATAATGTTGTCCCTGGATCCGTCTGTGAAGAATGCACAAAAACCAGCTGCCATCTCAAATAAATATTCATTGAATAAATAAATAAGTATAAATGGGATTAAAAAAAAACAATATAATTAAAATTTCAATTTAAAAGGGAAAAATAAATTTGACTATTTTTTTTATGGATGTAGTGAAAGTGTTACCAGTTCATCCAAAGGTTATTCAGTGATTTAGGTATCTATTGAACAAAAATGTAAGGTTTACAACTGTTTTCTGTTGTGCTTGTGCTTGTGTTTTCTTGTACTTGTTTTGGTACTCTATATTATGAGATCCACGCAATATTTACCCTCTTCCACGAATGACCCTCCAATAACACTCATCTGATCAAACAAGCCACAGACTTTTTCCTCTGCTTACCAATATATTCTGACTTTCATAGAACATTTCAAGTGGGGTTCGTGAGGAGCGATGAAGTAGGTTAGTCGAGTTTACTGCTTCAAACAAGGCGTACATCCATTTTATGTTTTCAACCAAGGAATTTAGCATAAGTGATGGCCTGTTAGCAGATGGTGCAGGAATAACAACAAATTGTTTTCCCAGTTTTACCTGTGCCATGACAATACTAACAAGAGACACTAAATGATCACTAGACAATCTGCTAGAAAATGTAATGCACCACATGCATACAGCTGCAGGAATCAAAGAATAGAGCAGCTTCTCTTTCTATTGTTTGTGTTTTTCCCTTTCCATTTGACTCTGTACAGCGATCACTGGTCTAACATACTCGGCTTAGGTGCACTGGTGATGACCCCTGTTTGACCCTAAAACTGCATGAAATAATTTCACTCATATACAGATTTACAGCTAATTTTTTTTGAAAGCAGAAGAAAGTCTCGCCCTCAAACATTTCCGACAAAGGATGGACCCAATGGTTTTCCGTCTGTCTGCAAACAGATCCGGATCATTGGTCTGATTGGTTGAAGGTCTATCCATGTTCAATGGTCAATAGGATATCCAGGCCACATCATACAATTTACAGAAATTTGCATTTTTACAGTATGCACAACAAGTGAACAAACAATCAGAGCGCCTACCTTTGCCTTAGAATAACAAAAAGGTTAGCAGGCAGGAGTAAGAGCATGAGAGAATCACACTGAGTGAATGAGAAAGAGAGAGCATGAAGTACGCTTCCTCTAATTAGGGTTTCATCCTCATAGATACAGAGGACAATGCAGCAGAGGCAATTACCACACACACACACACACACACACACACATACACACACACACACACACACACACACACACACACACACAGAAACATGAACATGAACCCACACATTTACAGAAACCGAGATGTTTAAGTGGTATTTATGTGAAAATACATACACAGCATTTCTTCACCACTTTATATCATGTTTTGTCGTTGTTTTTTGTAGTGCGAGTTGTTTGAAAATGTGTTTATGACACTTCTTTACACGTCTGACTTTCCACCTGCCCCCTTGCTGCATATTTTCAAGTATTCAATCATCCTCCCCTGCTGAATCCATCCCTTTCTGTATGGTCATGGCCAATCACGGTCAGCTGTGTTGTTAAGGGATTAGTGACAGTCCAATCAGACGGCCTCCTTCAGCTTCTATCCCCTCCACTCTCCGGGGAACAAATAGGATACAAAGACACACAAATCCACATCACTAGGAAAAGCGCATAACAGCAGTCCAAAACATTCTCGATGGGAGTGTGACACGCTGAGGGCTTAGCTCTACGACAGGTTGGGGGCCTGGTGTGTGTGTTGTGTGTGTGTGTGTGTGTGTGTGTGTGTGTGTGTGTGTGTGTGTGTGTGTGTGTGTGTGTGTGTGTGTGTCTGTCTGTCTGTCTGTGTGTGTGTCTGTGTCTGTGTCTGTGTGTGCTTGTGGCGCTTGCACATGCATCTGTGTCTGCTGTATATCTTTGCGTTTTTCAGTATCAGTGTAAATAATAATGATATGGAATCATGTGGATATGTGTGAGTGCTTATTTGATGTATCCTAATGTGCAAGCCAGGTATATAGGAGTGAGATGATGGAGGTATACATGATGGGGAGATGGAAAACGGATGATGACAACCCTCATTTCAGATGAAATTTATGTCAAGTCTTTTCACCGTAAGGATGTTCTATAATACACTACCCCTCTGTGTGCACGTCTTTGTGTGTGTGAGAGCAACATGTTTGTGTGTCACAGAGAGGTGTGTATACCTTACATGGCATATAACATAATACAGCAATTTAACGTCCCACTTCACTGCTGTCATATACACAATCATGCAGGGTACAGTAGCTGCAGTATAAAAGCATGTGGCGCAGCCAGTGAGTGTATGTGTGTGTGTGTGTGTGTGTGTGTGTGTGTGTGTGTGTGTGTGTGTTTGCATGTGAATACAAATTCAAATTAAATCTATCTACACATAATGGACTAGCACACAAAGGTCACATACAAACATTTTACCTGGTAATTAGCACATGCAGCAAATGTTTACATACAGAGCCATATAGATGTGGAAAAAATGGGTCATGACTGGACAGAAAAAATTAACATACTGTATGAGAGCCCGCACTCCAAAAATAAAATGTACATGCACGCACACAATAACATGATGACAGAGTACATAATTATCCAGTTATCAATGAGACGGTGCTTCTGCCCTTCTCTGGACCACTGGAGTGTGTCATTACGTTTCCTCACAACCCCATCCGTCACATAAGGTCTCTCACTCTCACACACACAACACACACACACACACACACACACACACACACACACACACACACAGGTTTTATAAGGAAAATATCATCGCCCATTACTGTTAGAAAGTCCAAAATGACCCTGGACACAAAAGATTATGATAAGTCCAATCATCTCCATTCTTTATGATACTGGTAATGCTGCACAAGGGTTCAGCAGCCACCAAAATTACTCTTCAATGGCAAACGCGATGAAGCTCACCAGATTGTCATTGTGTCTGGAAAACCACCAAGTTGTCAATCTACTGGAAGACCAAAGGCCAACTTGTGTAGCTTCTACTGTGCATAAAACCTATACAGCTCCCAGACTTTTGTTTTATTATATGCCAATGTCTTAGACTGTGGGAAGAATACATTTTTTGTCCTGAGACCAGGGGGCTTCAGTGACATCTTTATTCAGTGTCACATCTCAAGGACAGGACTAAATCATAATGTGTGGGCAAAATGTCTGTCAGCGAGCATACCATAAAGTCAAATTTAAGGCATCAGGCTGGAGGGTATTCAATGGGAAGACTACATTACCTTAAAACTGCCTACCAGCTTCCAAACAGTCAGGCAAACTTTAATTGATCAGCGATGATAATGATTGGACATGTGATGGTGATGATATTGCTTATTTGTGTAAAAAATGCAATTGAGTTGCTGACAAACACAAATGACATCCAATGTCACACCTGCCACACCAAACCTGATACTCTCATTGCTCGGTTTCTATTACAGTTTTTCTCAGTTGCTTTGGTGCTTTTCTCAGATCAGAATGAAAATTCTCATAATTAGTTCAACCTCCGCAACATTTCGTCATTTGAGCACATCATAGTAGCAATTTCTCCTTCCTCTGAACAAATTGCAAATGCTTTTGGACATGTATCAGTTGCTTTCATACAATTCTCTGCTGTTTTATAACATTGTAATTTGCTTATGTCATGTCAGTCAAAATGAACTATACTTATGGATAGTGAATAGTAACTTATTGCTGTCCTTTTATCCCTTACATTCTGTCTCTTCTGTCTTGGTGTTGTTATCTCCTTTATGTCTTTCCATGGCTCTCAGACGCTCCCTCTGCCTTGTCTGTCCCAGTCTCCTATGTCTGTGTCCCCCTGTCAGAAGATGAGGTGAGTATCGGTTCTCTTCTAAGTTGTGTGTGTGTCTGTATGCACAGACGCGTCTGCGGTCCATCCGGTAGTTTAGTGTAGGTTTCAGCCTATGGTGATCCAGAGTGGCCAAAGCAGGCTTAGGTTGCTTTGATGGACAGAAGGAAACAGAGAGAGAAAGAAAGAGAGGGGAGGACCTTTATCCCACACGCAAATACTTTTCCAGATCAGTTAATTTTGAATTCGATTTGTATTTGTGTCTCTATTATAGCACCAATAATATCCAGGACCAACACCTCTCATGTTGTCTTATTTAAACTAAATAATAAATACTTGTAAACCAGTAGAATTTGTGATGTCAAAAGTGTGCGTGAAATTGATTGAATGTAAAGGGGTGGGTCAGAAGTGTGTGTGTGTGTGTGTGTGTGTGTGTGTGTGTGTGTGTGTGTGTGTGTGTGTGTGTGTGTGTGTGTGTGTGTATGTGTAGGAAGAGTGTAGGAAGAGTGAAGGAAGAGTGTTCTGCAGTACACATACGTACATGCTCAAACACGTGCATGCACGCGCACACACACACACTCACGTGTGTGAATGAGTAGAACCTGGATCCCTGTAAAGTTGAATAGTTTAATGAAGACTCACTTTTGTTGCATTGGCCTTTAACTCCTGATTTATTTCTCATGTATCTTATATGTTATTTTGCATTGCATCTTGTGCAGCACTTTGGTCAACTGATGTTGTTCTTACATGTGCTAAATCATTTTGACTTTTTCTGTAACTTTGAAACTGTGCTGCTGCCTCTCTTGGCCAGAACTCTCTTGAAAAAGAGATTTATTTGTAATCTCAATGAGACTTTTCCTGGATAAATAAATAAATAAATAAAGGTTAAATCAAAATTATATCAATCAAAGCCATTTTTTCCCCTGAGTGTGTGTATTCTAGAACCCTCACTTACATCATGCACATAAATTAGAATACTACTGTTCTAGAACACACACACACACACACACAGTAAAATGACATCATGCGCATACATTAGAATACTAGTGTTCTAATAGAACTTTGTGAAGTCATCATGTTGAGGAGGAGCTTCATTTCAGTCCTGGACACTCAACTGACAAGCAGCAGGGGGAAAAAAGCTCCTGAAACTCTTCAAGATCTGACAAGAAACTGAAGAGCAACAAACATGTCTCTACTGCAAAGACATAAAATGAACCCTAACATGATTAGGAGGCCTACACTCACTGAGGTACAGTATTAATCAACCAACTAACTACATTTACTTTTACATGGAAAAAGTGATGAATTTGAGTACAATTTTAGGCTTTTTTTGTGTTTTTTTTAAGTATGTATATTGATTTTAGATAAGTTATTGCCCAGAAATAGAGTTTACAAAGCCTAAAATTTAGATTATTTGTGTTTTTCAAGTATTTTTCCCATTTTAGACTACTGTATACTCCTATTAAACTAAATATAGTTTTTTTATACAGTTTTTATTGCATTTCATTGATTTTACAGCTATAGTTATTAGTTATTGCTCAGAAATTGAGTTTACATACAAAAGCAAATGACCAGTTTTGAAATCCAATGCACTGTTTTAGATGTATTTTAGTCAAAATGAATGTTTGTTCGATCTTATCAATTGTGGAAAGTACATCTTACGGTTGTCAATTGTTATTCCAGCAGCATCCCAGTCTCACACTGCCTCCTATATATCCATCTGAATTGGAAAATGAGGCAGAACAAATTAGAAGAACATTTACTCAGGTCAAGACATCAAAGAAGAAAGAATTGAAGATATCTGAAATGATAGAGGTACAGTATTATTAAAATAACTATCTATCTAGATAGATAGACAGACAGACAGACAGACAGACAGACAGACAGACAGACAGACAGACAGACAGACAGACAGACAGACAGACAGACAGACAGACAGACAGACAGACAGACAGACAGATAGACAGATAGACAGATAGATAGATAGATAGATAGATAGATAGATAGATAGATAGATAGATAGATAGATAGATAGATAGATAGATAGATAGATAGATAGATAGATAGATAGATAGATAGATCAAGTGTGATAACAACATCTGACAGTTTTCAACTTTACCCCAACAGAAACCCAGACTCATTCTACCACCTATATTTCCCGCTGAAGTGGAAATTGAGGCAAAAGTCACAAAGAAAAAGACCAAAAAATTCTCAAGAAAGGTAGAGAAAGAGATCAGAGAGATAGCTGAGAATATCTCCCTGCCTTCACCTCTTCAGTCTTTACCCCCAATCAACTCAAGAGAGGATGTGACCAACTCTGACATTCTGGTAATTTATACTTTCACTTAAAGTAAAGTGTTTTTATTAAAAGTAGCTACGAGGAACTTTTAAATATGTCTGAAACAGTCAAATGTATTCCTCTTATGATCACAAATGACATAACAGCAAATGAGGCCATCAGTGCAAAGAATGCTATTTTCATATAGTTTTTCTTCGATCATATCAAGTGTTTTTTGTATTTTGTATATTTTAACAGTTGTCCACTCTTTTCCAAAGCGTTAATTAATTAGCTATGAGGAACTTTTAGATATTTCTGAAACAGTCTAATTGTTCAAATTTCAATGTGTAAATTGACTAAAAAAGATAACTTTACTTTACTTTACTTTACTTTACTTTACTTTACTTTACTTTACAATATTCCACTTTCTTTCCAACAGAATGACAACACAAATGAGATGGACATTGACGCAGAGATCAGGGAGATCAATGAGTTGATTGGTGGGGATCCCTGTGATATGACTATGGAGGAGAAGGCCTCCGCTGTGTTCCCTCCTTCACCGGCCCCTCAGAGCCCCATGCACCCAGAGGAAGTAGAAGAGCTCTTCCGGTACTACATGGAGACTGAATCAACTCCTACACCAGCAACCTGTGTAGCCAAGAAGTCGGAGACCATCTGTGGAGATGAAAATTCCTTAGTCTCTGAAACAGTCCCTGTCTCCACTTCTGATATTATTGGGATTGACAAGAAACCACGCGTGATCTGCGTTTTGCCAAAACAAGAAAAGGTCGACGCAACTCTGTCCCTCAACGGCTCTTCCCATCAACAGGAGGATCATAAAGTAAGTAGTAATAGCAGTCATTTATTTCAGTCCTTGACTTCAACAGTTTTCAGGAATACATGTAGAAATAAATAATTTTCTTCAAGGATTCTTAAATGACATAAAGTGCATAAAAAATTGATCGCAACAACGTGGTAAATACACAAGTCCCAACAAGCACACAGGAGCGTTTAGTGATGTTGTAAAGTTCATCTTTTGTCTGTTGGTGGAGGCAGGCTAACGCTACCTGTTGAATTACCAGTATTTGAGCTAAGCTAACCAGCGATGATGAGCGACCTTTGTCTGTGTCTTCGTCAAACAATGAATGCACAGTTAAAAGAATGGTTTCTAACACTTAAACCCCAAACTGCTCCAGTGGCGCTGTACTATGGCTGACCCTGTGTGAGGATCCCCTCTGGAGTGTTGTTCCTTTAGAGAGGATTTGCGAAAAGACACATTTTAATGTGCCTTGTGTAAATTGACAAATAATAAAGATTAACTTAACTTGAAATAAAATCGTTTTACTTCCAGGGTTCAAAAACAGCAGGGGAACTTGCTTTTGAGGAGGAACTGGCCTTATACAATCTAGAGAATGAAATGCTCTCTAAGCCACCAGCAAGAAAAGGAACCAAGAATCTGAACCGTGCAACCAAGTATCCAGTCCCCGATTCTTCAACCAAGAACGACTCAAAGGCCCGTGTGATCTGTGTAATGCCCAGGGTCAGACACACAATACCGACCCAGGCTCCTGTCACACAGACAGAAAAGGTAGGTAAAGATTTGTTTAGGACTGTGTCTCTATGTGTCTCTCCGTGTGTTTCAGAGAGAGTTCCAAACACCAAAGCTAAAGTGGAGCCGTCTGTGACTATGTACAGCAAGGTGGTCAGAAATGTTCCCCAACAAGTCGCCCCAACTATGACCCTCACCGAATTGTCCCTTCAACGGGAGGCGGAGTATAAAGTGAGTACAGAAATAGAATAGTCTTTTATTTTAGTCTGTATGGATTGGTTTTTTGGTAACACTTTACAATAAGGGTACGTACATTAACTGTTAGTTAAAGCTTAATTAAGGCTTGATAAGAATTTACTAAGCATTACCTAACTGTTAATAAGTAAATGCTTAATAAACATTAACTTAGCATTAACTAACTTTTATGCTTAGTTCATGCTTAACTGAGTTAATGAAGCATTAACACTTACTGGATGCCTAATAGACATTAACTAATCATTAATAACAATAACTTAGCATTAACTAACAGTTAACTTATGTATCCTTTTTGTAAAGTGTACCCAGTTTTTTTTCCGCTCAGGAATACACATGTAAAAACAAATCGTTTACTTCCACAGGCTTCTAAACTTGATTTCGAGGAAGAACTCTCGAAATATAATCAAGAGAGTCGACAGATTTCTACAGCTGAAATCTGTGGAATCCCAGAGGCGGAATTCAACTTGATTATTTGCAATTACAAACCTACAAATCCATCAACTTTGACCCCTGAGGATTGTAACGTGAGTAATAAATGGTCATTTATTTCTGTCCTTATTAACAGGAATTGAATATAGAGCTTCTGTAATATGTGTTAAAGGTGCTCAGAGGAACTTTCAGTTTGTGTTAATTCTAGCAGCCCCTTTGGACAAAAGTGTTAGTGTTTTTATTACGCCAGCTGTTGTTCCTGTGTGAGCGTCCCCAGAACAAAGGCATTAATAAAATAATATGTAAAAGTAACATTCTTTTACACTGATGATGGTATCGTTTTGCTGTTACATGTAATTTATGATCATCAGAGGAAAAATTAGACTGTTTCAGAAATATAACAGATTTTTACATCAGAAATACACATAGACATCAATCGTTTTACTTCCAGGACTCTACAACAGCAGAGGAGGTGGTCCTCACGCCGTCAGGGTGGGATTCTGATTCCGAATCAGAGGATTGTAACGTGAGTATTAATAGTCATTTATTATTTTTATTTTAACCTTTATTTATACAGGTAAATCCCATTGAGACCAGATATTCTTTTTCAAGGGAGAACTCTTCCCATTCACACACACATTCATACACCGATAGCAGGCATAATTAGCAAATTAGGGTTCAGTGTCTCTTTGCTCAGGGACACTTGGACATGTGGCGGGGAGATGGGGGATCGAACCACCGACCCTGTAGTTGAGGGTCGACCGCCCTTCCCACTTCGCCACAGCCACCCTAATGTTAATAGTCATTTATTGTATTCCTTTTTATCACATTTTTACATTAGAAATACATATCGAAAATAAACCGTTTACTTGCAGGAAATCTGTGGAACCAAGGAGGTGGTCCTCACTCCGTCAGGATGGGATTCTGACTCAGATTCGGACTCTTTGTTCCCTGAAAAGGATTGTAACGTGAGTATTGATAGTCATTTATTTCAGTCATGGTAACACTTTAAATAATTGTTAGTTAAGGCTTAATTAAGGCTTAATAAGCATTTACTAAGCATTACCTAAACTGTTAATACATGCTTAGTAAATGCTTAATAAACATTAACTAAGTATTTACTGACTGTTAAGCTTAGTTTATGCTTTACAAAGCTTTAGTTAAGGAAGCATTACCTAACCGTAAATAACTAAGCATTTACACTTACTTAATGCCTAATAGGCGTTAACTTAGCAATAACTAACAGTTCATTAATGTACCCTTATTGTAAAGTGTGACCTCAGTCCGTATTAA
>NC_137230.1:25628830-25708830 GCF_949987685.1 Ammodytes marinus | reverse complement strand
AAAAAAGAAGCAGTGTTAAGGTTGAAAACTTCAGATTGTTTATTGATTTTTATTTGTGTTGTTGAATAAGTCTGTCTGACCATGATGCCCCAGCGGGCACACTGCATTAGGCACACACATGCAGAGAGAGAGATAAACAAGAACTATGTGCTAGGGCGGCCATGAGAGGTAGCACATGTACAGTACATGTACAGACACACACAAACAACTTTGATCTTAGAAATTTGCCAGAGACACTTAGTTATATTACAGAATGCATTTCAAACAGATAACAATCCAACTTGACATATCATTTTGTGGTCTCAAAATCCTAATTTAATCTAAATTAAATTCAGGTTGCAAAAATGGCAAAATATGAAAACTGTCAAGAAGGTTGAATACGGGGTGCCTCGTGGTGTAGTGGTTAGAGCGTCCCACTAGAGGCTCAGTCCTCATTACAGCAGACCCGGTTCGAAACCAACCCGTGGTCGGTTCTCTGTCCCTCTCTGCCCCATTTCAACACTGTCTCTCAGTCTCCAATCTGTTTAATAAAGAAAAGCGAAAAACGCCAAAAGAATCATCTTAAAAAAACAAAAAAAAAGACGGTTAAATACACTAATGATATGCCTTATTCACAAATGTTTTACATCTAAGAAAAGTAAATCATGTTTCCTCTAGCCTGGAAATCCAGACCCATAGAGGGTCTGGCCACGATCGATAGTAATTCCCAACTCAAGGGGCGGCTCCTAATCGTGCATTTCAAATGCCACTGCACGCATTTAGATAGCACTACAACCAATCAGAGCAATGGACAAGGTGACGTAAACAGCAATATTAACTGTTAAATTAAACTTTTGCCGTGGTCGCTCAGCAAAACAGAACATTAGTCTTACTTGCTAATGAAAGATTTTTGAGTGCCGTCGTTGAGGCTAAAAAAAGGAGAAAAAAAAGAAAACAAAATTATTCAGCGTAATTAGAAAATCCAATAAAATGCTCCAAGGGGGAATGACAGAATGTGAACATTTGGAATTCCTTCAAGTCATTCATCTGCATCTCATAACAGACTGAGTGTGCTGGCCGGCTAATGACGCCAACAGATGCTTAATGCCTTCTTCACAATACTGACGCCATAAAACACAAGGCAAACAGGCGTCACCCTAAAGCGCTGTCTGTCAAGCCATCACCTTAACTACACTGGCAATGGTACAACGAGTAGAGGGTGGGAGAAAACGGTGCTGAATGTGTATGTGTGTGAGAGAGAGGGAGGGTGGGTGTAGGGACATCCTGGATGGATAAAGAGGAAAAGATTAATTGACTTTTGGAGAATGAGAAAGACAGAATGAAAGTGTGTATATGTGAAGCAGACAGAGATAGAGAGAGAGAGAGAGAGAGAGAGAGAGAGAGAGAGAGAGAGAGAGAGCTGGCAGATGAATGAGAAGCCTCTTAGGTAAATAGCCGGGAGTAATGATGTCTGTCTGTCATCCTGATTAAAGGTAGAACCAATACACACACTCAACTATCACCCAATATAACATTTTGTTTGAACAAAAGAGGTGTCAGATCCATTGTTTTACACCTTGTTATGTGTTACAGATTCACATGATGCATTCAGTTATGTCTGATCCTATAATCAAACCCGTGACACAATATGCTGTCACAACATAAAGTTCTGTTTTTAATGGCCTTTTCCAAAAAGCGTGATCGCATCAAACAGAGCCTGAAAGTGCCCAGAAGTTGTTGCTCAGTAAAATGTCCCATCGCTGCAAAAAACACATTGTTTCCTGTTTACATTTAGGTTTATACACCTGTACAATAAACATAGTTCTTACAGTTTTTTTCGATGGCTAAAACACAGTGGGCACAACTGTAGCTCAATGTGCAAAACTCTAACTACAGTCTGCACTACCAACAGTCACTGGAGCTGAACAGTTCACTTCACCTGCAAAATAGGCTCATTGCAGCAAATCATTAAAAGAGTATTTATGATGACTTGCTTCAAAGTGGGCTATGAATGAATAGAAGTACTTGGTAACAGTTTAAGTGTGTGTGGCACTACAAGTGTCACAGGAGACTGCATCAGCGGTATCCACCATGACAGATTTTTAGAAAATACGGCTTTTCAAAATGCCTCCCTCCGAGCCCCCTGAGGATGTGACGCATGTTTTTTTCAAATGCAGTGGTAGTTAAAATCTGAAGCTTTAACTATGTGTGTGTGTGTATGTGTGCGTGCGTGCGTGCCTGTGTGCGTGTGTGTGTGTGTGTGTGTGCGTGCATGCGTGCGTATGTTTGTGTGTGCGTGCATGCGTGCGCGCGTGTGTGTGTGTGTGTGTGTGTCTGTCTGTCTGTCTGTCTGTCTGCGTTTATGAAACCGAGTCAAGGATGCCGACCCATACCAAGCCGCCCATGTTTGCATGTTTTTTTTTTGCATGTATGTCATGTTAGTATATCTCTGTTGGTGTGTGTGTGTGTGTGTGTGTGTGTGTGTGTGTGTGTGTGTGTGTGTGTGTGTGTGTGTGTGTGTGTGTGTGTGTGTGTGTGTTTCTGTGTTTCTGTGTGTAGGCTAAGTCACACATCTGTTGCTGTGTGCAGTAATTTGCGTTCTCAGCTTGGCGCCCTAGTAATTATTCAGAGGCTACCTTTTGCTGCGACATTAAAAGCCTTCATCTGGCGGACATGAAACAGCAGAGAACCTGATAAGGCTTCAAACGCTGCCTGCCGTCCAAAGAGAAGCGGGAAAGGTGAGGAGATGCATGGCGGGATAGATGGAATTGTTTTCCTCTGGAGGTTTGCTTTCACATGGGTGTTATATGTTTTCTTATTTGCTCAAAACGCAACAGGACCGTGTGATCACTGGATCCTAGAAAGAAGGAACATTGAATTAATATTCTATACCAGCTTTCATGGTGAATAAATCATAGGATGTACTGTGGAATTTTGTTGGGCATATTTTATAAGATTATTGAGATAGGCAAAATGAGAAAGATATGTTGTTTAAAAGAGTAAAGTGGCAGGCTGCTTCATTGAAAGTGCTCAAGTTGAATAACATTTGGATTTCAATCTTATTTATTAAAAGAAGCATAGATCCAGACAATCACATTATACTTTTTTTTTGTTATCCGTAATCAGTCATGTCCCACTGGCCTGAACTCTTACCTGTCATCAGTCCAGGCTGCTTGTGTAAGAAAAGGATGTAATGACCTGAAAACAATGTCTATTGAAAAGGTTTTTGTTCCAGCAGTCGACAAGTAACAACAAGCTTATTAATATGCTTTTGAGCAGCTACCTTGGCCGGTGATTGTGTGACAAAACAATTTATCAACTCGCAATGTGTCTCAACCAATGTCGTGTTTTAGATCAGTGTTTATGAACTACAATTAGTCAGAAAACCTTCAGTCTGGTCCCATGTGGGCTGAGGGGCTATTGTGCAGATTGGTGCAACATTTTACTTAAATAAGAACCCACCACAGGCCTTTGGCTTTTAAATAATGTATGCATGATCTGCGTGCTAATCAGACAGTGTGTGTGTGTTTGTGCCTTTGCTGTGTTAAGACTCTGTGAGCCTTCTTAGAAGATTTGTGGCTCTCACGGTCATCCATCTTTGAGTAAACTCCCACCTGCTGCTGTTGCTGCTGAACACTTGGCCACAGAAAGGTTAATTTATGGTTTCCTCCTCTTGACTCTTGGATCCTGTTGTCGGATGTTGTTAAAGGATCGTTTGTATTGATCGCATTTGATTTGAAGAGTCAGCTGCAGACTGCTCAGCCTAAGCCACTGACATTTGTTGTCAAGAGGCTGTCGACTTTATCAACATTGTGTATGACGTGTGGTACGCTCTTGTATTTCTCATGGCTGTGTGTTTTTTCCGCCGAGGCCTGCTATCATTTAGGCTGAGTTACTGCATTTTAGAGGCGTGATTTTTCAGTTTTGCCTTCCCAAAATCAACTGAGAAGAAAGATTTGAAAAAATGTAATGCTTGATCTGATTAAAAGAACACTCTGTGACACACTGAGCAACATAGGCACCTTAGATTCCATGAAAATGAACTCTCTCTCTGGTTACCAAAATTATTGTAAAAATAATATTAAAACCCCAGTGTGCACTCTGATGTGTTTTTTTATATTTACATAAAGAGGATACACTGTGGGGAATCCGTATATTGGATTCCCCGCAACTAGAAAAAAAGAAAACTACAAAACATCCTAAACTAAAAGTCCACACACGTTGTTTCTCAAGGGACTGTGCTCCTGTGTTCGCAGTTTTTTTTTTCTTGTTATCGTCACTGAAACAAGTCCGTTTGTCTGCACATCCATATTCATCATTTGTCCCTGCATGAATATTAATTCAGCCTTAAAGAAGAAGAGTGCAGGGGGGAGAGAAGTAAAATATGACAGAGAACGTGCAATGTCGAATTCATGTCGGTTTCAAAGCCCCTGCGTCTGTATTCCTGTGGAAGACTTGTAGCAACATGCTAATCAGCCTCTCACTGTACCCTGTACACTGTACTCTGGCTAATTGTCGACAAATGATCTCGACTCCAGAATAATGTATGCGTGGCCTCTTCACTGGTACATGCAGACACGCCAGTCAACTCATCTGCTGGTGTTTCAACATGCAGCTCAATGGCACTATTTAAATATAGACTTGAGTGCTGCTGTGTGCACATTATTATGCACAATAGTTTTTTTTCTTTTTCATTCGTTTCTGTTCTTTTGCATATTTTCCTGCTCAGGTTCTTTCTTTGTTGCACCGTAGCTCTGTCGTTGCTGCTCTTTTCATCTCTCCCACTTTGGCTACCGTTCTCAGCATCTCATACTCGGCTGGCTGTTTTTTTTTCTTCTTTTTTTTAATTGAGTTTGGTTGTAAGTAAAAGCTAATATTGTTATCATTTCCTGACCGACCGTTATATTAGAAGTAGCTTAATTACAACCCAATTGTCTTCAGTGATTGAATTTGAGTTTAAACCCTCTGGGAAACCCTCGAGGAGAAAGAGCTCAGTTGGGGAAATTAATTTGCTCATTTAAACTGAGAACTAAATGTGTGATGGAAAATACAACCTGAGTTAAACATGTCTGCGAAAACAAAATGTAGCACCCCTGGTTTACAAAGTTATTCCCTTGTGAACAACTGCTTTATTCGTAACCTGTAAAGGGCCCCATTGGGAAATCTGATTGAGGAGGGGGGGGGGATTCCAGCAAGAGCCAAGTCAACCTTTCAGATCACTCTTTTGGACACTAATTCACAATGACATGACTGAGAGTGCAATCTGAATGTTAAAGCATTTTACTGGGGACAGCTAAAGGAATTTTTCATGAGATCATTACACCAGAAGAGGCTCCTGCAAAAGTCAAGGAAGGTAAATGAAGCATTACATTCCCTCTGCGCCTCATGACACAGAAGAAACGCTAAGCTCATGTTTTTGATCTCGCAACAATGGAAGGACAACTGGAAAATCAGATGACTCAATCTCTGATGACACTGTGACGTAAGCCAATTCTGTTTCATGGGCTTTCACATCACAGAGATATATCCAACTCAAATCTCTAGTTTTTTTGCTTACACATGCACTTGCTGCTGTAAGTGCTGTAAGACATATGAAATCTTAGGGTAGACAGTAGCAGCATTTTGGTGTGTTTTCTCTCCACGCTATGATGCATGGCCAGACTGTAATTTTTAATAATTACAAGTAGATACTTATTATAATAAACCAATGAATTGTAGTTTATGCTTTCAGTGGGATGTTAAAACATTCCTTCTCTCATCTCCTTGGCTGCACGACATTTTACGTCAGCTGCATATTGTAGCCTAAACTGGACAGTCCGACAGAGTGTGTTCATCAAGAATAAACATAAAATGTATTTTAGTACAAAGTTAGACACTATCACATCCCTGTGATTTACAGTATGTACTCAAGACATGGTGTGTGTGAGGTGGAAGACAACATGAGTATGAAAGACTGCAATAACAATGAACTGATTACGTCTACATGTTCTGCGTGTGAGGGGACTAGAAAAATGTTACACTGGAAGAGTGATTAGACCTATACAAACTCCAGTTTAGCTTTTGAATCACCAGAGACCAGCAGGGTCGGCGCCCACCCAATCAAATAAAGAAAGACATTTTTTTTTTTTTTTTTTTTTTTTTAGGTGGAAGTCCAGACCCATTATCGGGCGGACCTGTTCATTCGCTGTCCAAGAAAATGTCAAATAAAATTCTGACAATTAATTAATACTAAAGAATATACCATTACCATGCATTGCTTCTAATTGTATTATTGGGTGGGCAGGACAGCCTGCCTCCAAGTTACCCACCCGCTTATAGTGGTCACTGGTGAGCAGAGCCGGCCCGAGGCATAAGCAAAATGAGCGGTTGCGACTGCCAGGGGGGCCCCCCCCAATTTTTTTTTTAGTTTGTGTGTTTGATATCAACAACATATTATGGAAATGTAATTATCATACAATAAAAGGAATACAATGTTTTGGTAGATAGTTAATATCTTAATCATTGAATCAGTTCATCTGGGAGGTAATCCGAGGTTAACTGATCACGTCACGTTCAAGTCCATGGCATGCACAGTGTGTATTGAGTTTATTTAAAAATATTTGAAAATGGGGCTGCCCTCAGTTGCCCATGCACTGTGTATAGTCTATAGCCTATTTCAGCCTCGTCTGTGGAAAAAAAAGATAACTGGACAACTGAGTTCTTATGCTTCGTTCCTCTCACTGCATTTAAATTAATTCATTATATTACAGAAAAATATGTCCCGTAAAAGAAAAAGAGCTCCAAGCCCATCCCAGAGGACCCTGCATAATATTTTATTTCTAATTTATATTTCTATGGAAAATCCATGTGTCTTTCTTCAATAGCTTCTAATCCATCCGACCCAGTGTCTCCAAATTATTTGTTCACACAAAATTCCTCAGATTTAGCCTCTTAATTTTCCTCTCAAAGTGCACCAGATTCATGCATTTCACTTTAAAAAGGTAAAAAAAAATCTCCCGGGGGGGCATACCCCCGGACCCCCCTAGCAGGGTCGTGACCTCGGCTGGCTACTATTTTCACCCAGCTGGACATCAGAGGCAATAGTGGAAAGACTACATATCTATATAGTGTGTATAGTATATAGCTCTGGACTACCACCATCCAGGTTGCCCAGTCCCAAAGCTTTCTCTTCAATCAGCTCAGGCTGCCTACAATTAAAAGAAAAAGATACTTTATGTTGTATATAATGTATATTATATGTTATTCATAAACATTTGGGGGAAAAACATACAAGAATCAAATCTCCGACACAGCAACACTCAAAGATTATTTGCATATTGTGTTCTACACAATTCACAGTAAATGTGCCGAAAAGCAGACGCAGAGATCTTGCAAGGGCTAAAAATTTCTGCTCGTTGTCTCTCTGCCCAGTGTGCCCACCTAAAATTTCTTCAGGCCCACCCAAATCTAACTGCCTAGAACCGGGCCTGGAGACCAGCCTTTTTCTATCTTTGCCAAATTTGGGTCGAGACCCAGAGTTTGTCATACCTCTGTTGTTGTGTGTTCATTTGTTTAAGTGTGTACCATCTGGAAACTGGTCCCAGCTTGCCAGGGTGTACTAAGCTAAATACACTGTCTCTTTAGCTGCCTCCCCAAACACATGCACACACTTCATTTTAAGAAGGCTTTCCTTTTATTTACAAATCCTTTGTATTTGGGCATTTTCAATACTTTTTTAACAAACTCTGAAGACTGTTTGACTGAAAATGACCTTGGACATCACAAACTGGCTCAGAATTGTATTCGATCCGAAATGTGTTACACTTTTAAAAAATATATATATTTTAATCGGGTAATGTGAGCCACCCCCTGTATCTAGGCATCGGAAAACATTTGTGGTCATGTGAGATATATGTTTTCAAGCCCCTCTCATTTCCCCATGGCCCTTAAAGAGAGGACCTCATGGTGCTGTGGTAAGCATGTTTTTTTCACCAAAATAGGTATTTTGCATGTAAAAGTACATTTTCTTGCTGTCAACTTAATCAACTGTTGTGCCAAAGCAAATGTATTCATGTAGAAAAACTTCTATCATACGTGTTGATGAACTACCAACATATAAAAACCATGTGATGATATTAGCTAAAGATTAGCCTGAAATGCTAAGAGAGGTAGTTTTTTCTCAAATTGTGGTGGTGGGGGAAAGTGAGACAAATGCTGTGGGGGAAAGAGAGGCACTGTCTCACTTTCCCCCACCATGAGGCACAAGTTAAGTTTAGTCTTAAACATATTTTAATGTAATATTACATAACATATGTTTTATTTTAATGTCATACACATTGTAGAAAAGCCATCATGCCAAGGAAATACACCAGGAAGACGACCTGGGGCAACCACATGGAAAGAGCACCTTCTCATCTTTCCCTGTAACCTTCAGGGCTGGAATGTAGAGTAGGCCTAGTTAGGCTGATGTTATAATCCAGTTGGGTCTTCTCCTGTGTTCTGAGTCCCAGGCTGTTCTCGCTGGTTCTGATTTTCCTATGCTTTGACCCCCAGACACAAGCTGGCTCTAAGGGTCCTGTGTTCTGACCCTCAGACTGTGTTCTAATCTAACTGGTTCTATCTTTCATTTGAATCTTATTAAAACCTTTTGAATTATAATATGTTGTATTTGATTTTGTTCAGAGTTACTTTCAAGTGTTTAGAAAATTTGCTTTGCTTAATTGACCAAACCCCATCATTCTTTTACTAGTCCGACATTAGTTCTGGAATGTGTGGCTAGCTTTCAGGATTCTAACTGTTACAAAATGTGTTGTTATGGTAGTTTCAGAGTGGAAAAAGTAAGTGGATCAGTTTACCCCCAGCTGGTTCACTTTACCCCCTTGATTTTTCTGGTCTGTCTCAGTTTACCCCACAGCTGGGGTAAAGTGAGCTTTTTTTAAAAACAATCATATTTTCACTGCCCTTTGTCTTGAAAAAATTCTGCTAATGCCCATTTCTAGGAAACATCCTGAATTAAAGGGAAATGTGTACATTTGAGTGACAAATCATTTTAGCTCGCTTACAGGGGAGCAAATGTAAAAAGTGGCTCAGATTACCCCGTTCTTCCCTATATTGAAGCTGGAGGTATTTATTTTACAGCAAAGCACAAATCAAAGCAAAGATCCAAAAATCAAATATATTTATGGTAATCCATTAAAGTGTTTATGCGGCTTTCCCCTTATTGATTGGACATTTTAAAACAAAGATTTAATTACATAAAAAAAAATGTATTCTCACGTTGGCGATGTAATGGAACCTTTCCATGTAATGCTCCTTGATGGAAGCTTCTGCCTTATCGCCATATCACAATACGTGTCACTTGTTATCAATAGATTCATAACAGAATGGTGGTACCTAATAAATATGCCATGATGGGTGCGACAAATCAACCCTTGCCTCAGATTTATGCCCTTAATAACTCCATTTGGCATAACGCTGACACCTGCTCTGCCAGACAAAATGGAACTAAATATTTCAATCAGTGCCAAAGCACGAAGAACCCTTTCTTTTCTCCTTGTTCCATCTTTGACTTTCCTACAGTGCTGCCAACAGCCCCACTCTCTGTGCCCTTTACTAGCCTTAAGTATCAGTATATATCCTGAAGAGTGTCTCTTTCGCTTGCCCTCCTTTTTTAGAGCTGGAATCATCTGGCAGATCTCTTTTAGGTATTAGTTTATGGGCCATGACATGAGCTATGAATGAGAAACAACGAGAAAGACCGGAGAACATTAATCATGGAGCAACATATGGTAATAGACGGTTATCAATTCCCTCACACTCTGTGATTAAGGGAGGGACGGAAGGAGGTGAGGAGGAAGAAAAAACAAGGGGAAGTTGTGATGGTGTGGACAGAGGCAAGAATAGAGGTGGAATAAAAAAAGGAGAGGAACATAAAGTTAAGGGGAGTGAGAGAGGAAAAAAGATGGATGGAAAAGTGGGCACCCCAGTGGCTCACCGGATAGAGTGCGTACCACGGACAGAGTTTGTACCGCTAAGGCAGCGGCCCAGGCTCGATTCCGTCTCTGGCCTTTTTCTTCATATATTTGCCCTCTCTACCCCAATGGAAGACGGGGTGTAGGATCGAGAGGCAGGGGGGAAAAAGGAAGATGCTGGTTTATAAAGACAACACCATTTAATTTGTGGCACCTTTACACCTTACTTTACAATCTGTTTTTACAAATACAAATTTCTCCAGGTCAATAATCTGTCAGCCCATATTCAAAACCAGCTGAGTGGGACTTTCTGTCTGCCATAACATAAAACGTTGTAATCAGTCATAGCAAAAATAACAGATGTGATCACACACAATAGCTCATTGTCGTCGTCCTCTTATGCATCAATACTGCAATTGTGTTTATGAATAAAAATTTCCAAAACCAACTCCAATTGCCCTGATCATAGCCTCCACATCTCATTTACTGGTACCTAACAGTATTGGTATATTGAGGTACACAGAAATTACAAAAAAAGCACGGAACATTTCGTTGTTGAGGCACCTGGTTGTGTGGTGAATTTTTTTAGAACATTTAACACTTTCAGCCTGTACTCATTTTAATACAACTCACACATATATATACTGTAGGTATCCTTAGTCACACAGCAGCAACGACGTATACAAGACGAGTATGGACAAAGCATGCTAACTTACTGTGTACTACAGTCAGTATCTGCAGATCAAAAAATTAATTAACATGTTTTTTGTTTATGGTCAATCAAAATAATCTGTTCCTCTAAAACATCATGCCATTCTACTTTAGACTTTAATGGTGGAATCAGCGATTCAACACTTGTTCACTTTTTGTCAGTAAGTTAATTTCTCCTCACAATCCTACCTGTCCATTCTATTTGTGCATGGAACAAAAAATCCAGTGTTCATAGTCAGCATAGGCTCTGTAAACAGGCATGTTGTTGGGCCCCGCTCGTTTACATACCCTTTGTTTGCGCACAGATATTCACGGATTTTTGACAAAAAGGGATTTTGACAACAAGCATTCCCCAGAATCGCTGACTCCACTTTTAATGTGGACTGACTAAATTATGCCAACTGTAACACGTAATACGTTCACATTCTTCACAAAGAATATATCAGTCAAAAAGAAAAGGATATAGGTTTCAAGTATATATATTTTCTTTTGCTTCAAAATACATTGATGTAGACTAACCAAGTTATCAACATCATCAAATCCTCAGTTTATGAAATCATCAGCTTATGAAAAATGACTAAACACGGATGTGTTAACAAGATAAGAGGGTAACCTGACTTTGCATCACTGCTTGTGGAGCTGGGTGTCTCTCATGCCTGCCTCCT
The DNA here is from genome assembly GCF_949987685.1 of Ammodytes marinus. Classification (NCBI taxonomy): domain Eukaryota; kingdom Metazoa; phylum Chordata; class Actinopteri; order Uranoscopiformes; family Ammodytidae; genus Ammodytes; species Ammodytes marinus. The sequence goes on along the minus strand of NC_137230.1, from coordinate 25,697,525 downwards.
CCTGAGCGTTTTGGTGGAGATTTATAGATGATCCACCCTGCTCTCATCACCATGCGGCTGAATTATCTCATCGGTCACATTAATCCGCCGATTACGTTTGATTTAATTTTCATAATAATTAAAGTGAACCATCACTAAAATTAAAAGCATTCAGGATGTGTGTGTGTGTGTGTGTGTGTGTGTGTGTGTGTGTGTGTGTGTGTGTGTGTGTGTGTGTGTGTGTGTGTGTGTGTGTGTGTGTGTGTGCGTGTGTGTGTGTGTGTGTGTGTGTGCGTGTGTGTGGGGCATGTGTGTGTGTGTGTGTGTGTGTGTGTGTGTGTGGGTGTGTTGAGAGGGGTTGTGGGACGTTTGTATGGCTGAATGGAGGCTGCAAAGATGAAAGCCCTACAGTTGTTGTATTTGCGGCAGGTCTCTCTCTTCCTCTGTCTATCTATTTGTTTCCCTGTGTGTCTCTCCCTCTCCTTCCCCCCTCTCTCTTTCTCTCTCTCCCAACCTGCTCCAGGAATCCCGATGAAGTGATTAGATTGATAGGTGCAAAAATGGAAAGACGGAAGGGGAGGAGTGGACAAAAATGATTAAATTAGCATATCACACACTGCCACCCCTGGAAGACAAAATCCCTTGCTGCCACCCAAGGCCTGCCGCAGTGCTTAAGAGCCCGGGACCTGTGAGTGTGTTTGAAACCCCACACGGCAGGATTAAAAAAGCCAAAGCCTGAGCTGGAGACAAAGTAGGGGTAAAGCCTCCTGGTGCTGGGAGACGGCGTGTGTGATATCTGCATTAGGTGGCAGCAAAGATACAGTACTCTGCTTTCCTAGCCTACAGTGCCTTTCTCCGTGGAGAGTGTATACGTGTGTGTGTGTGTGTGTGTGTGTGTGTGTGTGTGTGTGTGTGTGTGTGTGTGTGTGTGTGTGTGTGTGTGGTGTGTAGCATGTGTGCATGTGAGAGAGAAGGAGACTGGAAGAGGGAAACACAAAGACACTCTCCTGTGTTTCTGTCCTGATAGTTTTATAACAGATACCTCAGTTAGACAAGGAACATTTAAAAAAAAATACAGTCTAATACAAACATGTAAGGAAAATGTTCTCAAGGCATTTCGTATTAATTTTTTTGTTTAGGGAAATGTAGTTAATGCTCACACTTACCAATTTTCTTTTTTTAAGAAACCTGCTTTAATTGATTTGAACACGGATGTTTTGTCGTCATGCACACAAAGTTGTGTTCTGTCAAGCACAAACTTTAGAATAGAAAAATGTACAAAAAATACAGGTAAATCTCTTTTATCTAATTTGCAGTTTTAGCAATTCACTTCCTTTTACTTAGTTCCACCATTTTTATTTTTATTTTGGAGCAATGCAGCCATAATTTTTGACAATACCAATTCTAAAATGTGTTGATTACTGCAGGCATGAAGAATGCACTACACTGATGTGACACCATAATAGCTCTTCAATTAAGCAGGAGATTAAAAAATGAATTCCCAATTAATTGATTCTCTCAAAGTTTTTTCTCAGTGGCTCTGAGGTGCGTGTTTGGTAGCTTTGTGCTGCTTAATGCATGCCAATTAGCTAGTCTTTCCACCCTTCCAGCACCTTAACCGACTTTATGTCATAATGTATACTTTCCCATTATGATGACCTCCACCACATGTCTTGTGTTGGTAACTAGTAGCCCACCAACTTCTGTTGTAGAGCTTTCTAGGGAAAAACAGATGCATTATTTAAAAATGACATACGGTGTGCTGTGTTTGAACCAACCACTCAGGAGGACATTGGGACGAATTCTAATTAGGAGTCGGAAAAACTTACACAGTGTAGTGTAGGAATGCTGTTTCTCTGTCAAGTCGAAACATTTGCCAATGCTGAATCCAATCCAATAATTGCAGCCAGAATGCCACCGACGGGGCAAGAGAAAACCCTGTGCACAATGAGCTAATGCAATCAAACGTGCGGTGCGGTTTTGCATGTTAATGCTGGCAGTAGGTGTCGATAGCGTTTAAAGATGTCAGCAGGTGGATAGCGAGATGGATGGCCCTCTGCCTGCCTTTCACTTCCCACCCCAAGGAAGTTAAACAGCATCGGCCTTAAATAGAAAACTTCAATATCTATTTAGAGAGAGGGAGGGAAGACTGCGAAGGGAAAAATAGAAAGGGGGAATGGATGAGGGAGACAGAGAGAGAGGGAGAAAAGAAAGAATTGAAATAAAGCAATAAGTCCCTGACCTCAAGTGCACATTGCGACACATTGACGCCGTTGTCATTTGTTAATCAATAGAAGTGCTATGCAGGCTGTACATTTAATGGCATGAGATTGGCAAACCTGTAACATAATTAGGGGAAGACTAAGACCACAGCCTGCTTTCCTGTTCAGTCAATCTGCAGCCTCAATGACTTCAACGGCGCTGAGGGAAACATGACTTTGAGTCACTGCCGCATCCAAACCTCCTAACTTTAGGTCGGCTTTAGCTTTTCTTCCTCTAAATTTTAACATCCTTTATGCGCTTAGGACATTTCAAATATACACAGGTTTTTTTAAGGGCACAAAATGTGTGTGTTTGACACAGAAGCACAGCTGGAGTAGATAAGGAAACATAAGAGTGAATTTGACGACACGATTTCGCTTACAGTAACACTTAATGCATAATATTCATAAAATGATATTACTATTAAATATTACAAGTTACATTTAAGAAAATATGAAGTGCACTATTTTAAAAGAGTTCTAAGAAGTTTTGTTCAGTGTAAGGAAAATGTTGCTTTGAAACCATCCTTCTTTCTGTCTGTGTGTGTGTGTGTGTGTGTGTGTGTGTGTGTGTGTGTGTGTGTGTGTGTGTGTGTGTGTGTGTGTGTGTGTGTGTTTTATTGTGTAACACTTTCTCATTATGCTCCATCTTCATTTATAACGGCTATGCTTTTTAATTTCTTTTGCAGGGACTAAAATAAATGTGTCAACATTTAAAATAGATAGCGTATATCACACATGTCCCCCCCTCCCCTCTCTATCTATCTTTCTCTCTCTCCGTCTCTCTCTCTCTCTGTCTGTCATGCATGCACACAAACAGAGAGGCGCTTTAGGGATAATTTACTGGATAAATAAAGCATTGCTCCAATTAGTCTTAAGTCAAATAAATTAGTCATAAATTTAATCAGCTTGATTTTTATGGGGTTGAGATTCATGATGCTGCTCGCCGTAGAAATACATTCTCCAGGCAACTACATGATCTTAGTACCACAGAGGTCTCTGCGATAGGACAGACACTCTATTTCTAAACAAAGGCATCAGTGATAAATCAGATAACATGCTTGGACAGTATGTGAAATATTCAAAGTCTACTCATAAGTGACATGGATTATGAATAATTATGAAAAACTTGAAAGCAATGTATGAGCAGATGTATCCATGTTGATAGCTCAAACATCTTTATGAAGATGTATTTTATGTAACCCTGTATGCATGTCTTATTTTATGTGGATTGATTTGCATGGCCCTCCAAAGAGAGAAATAAAGAAAAGCTCACTATTGCGTCCATAATGACCTGATAGAAAAGGTAACCTGTGGCATAATATCTGAAAACTAAACTCAAAATCTCAGTTTCTGTTTTAACGTATCAGGTAATACTAGTCATATAATTATTTATTATTACTATGCTAGTTGATGCAATTAGAACTATTTCATATTCATCCCACCTTTTTGGTGTAGTTGATCAGTACTCGACCCTGAAAAAGGGTCACAGGGTGGCTCAATAAAACGTAGATCTCATGTATTTCTCCAGATTTAATTAACACATTTGAAAAACACCAACGCACACACAGACACACAGACACACACAGTGAGAAAGACTGTGTCCATCATCTAAGAAGAGTCCGTTGCATAATAATAAATCAAAAGTGTGCGTGTGTGTGGAAGTGAGGTGTAATTATGTGCAAGTGTGTGTATTGAGTAAAGTGTCACCCAGGGGGACAGATGGAAGGACCAAGAGCACTTGAGGAGAAATGAAAACTTCCATGTTTCGCACTGATCTCGCATGGCTTCTCTCATCTGTGTGTGTGTGTGTGTGTGTGTGTGTGTGTGTGTGTGTGTGTGTGTGTGTGTGTGTGTGCGTGCGTGCGTGCGTGTGTGTGTGTGTGTGGCTGGCATCAGCCTTCTGCTTTTTCGCTCTTTTATTTTTTCTCTCTTCGTCGGTGCATTCATCTTTCTCTGGGAGCGTGGCAGGGCGCGACCACTTTGTCCTCTTGTTCATTGTCATTTCTGTCCTATGTTAAAAAAAAACCTTTTTATCACTCTGCTCTTTTTTCTTCCTCTCTCGCTCTCTTGCTATCGTTGTTAGTTTTTCTGCTCCCTCTATCCTCTCCCTCTTTTGCTCCCTCACCCTCTTACTCTCTCGCTCACTCTTCTCTTCCCTGTGTGCTCGTTGTGTGCTGTCTCTTGGGCCCTGACCTCCCGTTGTGACCCCACGGAGCCGCGGTGACTTTGGTACACAGTACATCCTAGTTGGTAGAAGTCAGTACAGAGGCTACAGATATGAGCTGCAAACTTTTTTTCCCCCTCCAGTCAGCATAAAAGTATGTGTGTGTGAATAGATCCTGTTGCATGCAAGTCCTCCATCTCTCTCTCTCTCTCTCTCTCTCTCTCTCTCTCTCTCACTGTGCGTGTATGTGTGTGTGTGTGTGTGTGTGTGTGTGTGTGTGTGTGTGTGTGTGTGTGTGTGTGTGTGTGTGCGTGTGCGTGTGTGTGTGTGTGTGTGTGTGTGTGCGGTGGATCCTGTTGCATAGTAGTCCTCTATCAGTGTCTGCCTCCTGATCTGATTGATTGTTCTGGGTAAATTAGGACTGGGCGCTGGTGATGGGGACAGGAGTGAGTTACACCCTTCACCCCTGTCCTTGCTCTATACTACACCCTCTTTGCCTTCTCCTTCCCTGTGTCCCCTGCTTTTATCATCTTCCTCCACATGTCCTCCTCTTTCCCTTCACCTGTTCTGTCGCCTGCATTTTTATTTATTTTTTGCTTCTCCCTTTTCCTGTGCAGTTTGTTTTCTTCCTCCTCATTCTTGACACTATTGGTGCACAGTTGATTTTAACGTTACGTCACATGGCTCCTTCTCTGGCAAGCACTTAACCCTCCTGTTATCCTCAAATATGACACACATAACACATTTCACCCTTGGGGTCAATCTGACCCCAGGGATATTTGCCTCCAGAAAAAGATTTACAGAAAATTGTTGACCAAGTTTTTGTGTTTATTTGTTGAATACATAAATAACCCTTTGATAATGAAACCTATCAGTGAGTTGACCTGTTCTCTAGTGCCACCATCACCAAACAAAATATTGTACTTGAGATGATCATTTTAGAGGGGAGGCATGTGTACTTGGGAAGACTTGGATGTGATCAACTCGCAATTCACCCCCCACCCCTCCCCTTGTTATGTATCAATTCAAAAGTATCAACTCAGCACCTAGGTGTGGGGATGTTAGGTCACACACACAGACAGACATGTTTTACACAGCTAAAACAGCTTGGGGTCAAATTGACCCAGAGGAACACCAATGCGTGTAATATGTATTCAGCACATTGAAAAGATTTCATCATGATAATTGTATGGTTAATCAGTTGTCTCCATCAAATTAGGAAAAGTCATAGCCTGGAAATCCAGACCCTGATATCTTGAACGATAGAGGGTCTGGCCACGATCAATAGTAATTTCCAACTCAAGGGGCGGCTCCTACTCGTGCATTTCAAATGCCACTGCACGCAGTTGGATAGCACTACAACCAATCAGAGCGATGCACAAGGTGACGTAAGCCCCTTTCGTTTAGCGAACAGCTGTTAAACTGTTAAATTAAACGTTTGCCGTTGTCGGTCGGCAAAACAGAACATTCCACTTACTTGCTAATGAAAGATTTGAGTGTCGTCTTCCAAATCGTTAAGGGTCAAGGCCAAAGCAGTCTCAAACTCACACAACATATCTGCAGCCATCTTTGATGTTTACTATCACGGCTTCGACGTCGCATGCACGTCACTGTCGTCATCTGGTTACGTCCTCCCCAGAGAACCATATAAAGGGCTCTGGCGCGCCCATATTAGATAGAACCAATTGAAACCATAGCCAGATTGCTGGTTTTCTTGATAAAGCTTCAACGGAGCGTGTCCAGACCAACACGCGCAGCAAATTTAATTTGCCAGCGCCTAGTGGCAGGTCTGGGAATGCCAGGCTAGAAAAGTCATGAAATATGAAGCAAAAAAAAAGTCAACTATTATTTTTTGAATGATAAACATTGAATGGGGTCAAATTGACCCCAAGGATGATAGGAGGGTTAAACTCACATGTACAGTACATACAATCAGTCCTTGATTCAATCGTAGGGTACATTTTGAGTTCCGTTGAGTGCATTGCCCTTTATCACCTTAACTCTATCTCTAAAGAAGTAAATTCCTACATTGTCATAATCCAAAATCATTGTTTGCTAAACTCCTACGAATTATGTATTTGCATATAATATGCACATACATTAATTCATTATCCAGTGAGGAGAACCTGAGATTTTTTTGACGCTCAAACAATTGTTATGATGCTTTTATAATGGATGTAGGTCTGTATAGACCGAAATGTTGCTTTTCATAGAATAAATGTTTCATTCGGAAAAAAAATGCAGGAGTTCCTTTCACTGGGATTTATGACATTTATTTATTTATTTATTACAAACTACAAAAACCAACATTAAATATATACTATAGAATAGTAGAAGATATAGTGGCTCATGTTTTCCACTATGAATATTTTCCTCTGCTATTTGACCAGTATACTTTATATAAAGCGATAAATTGGTTTGTTACCCTATGGAGATTGTGCATTCATTTTAAGGAGTTTGGGCGAGACGTCACAGTAGCAGAAGTCAGTATTATACTGTTGCAGAAGGGGGCAACAACAAAACGCGTTTTCGCTATAAGTGTTTACCTCAAAAATACTTATCCATTCAATTGTGCTCTAAATTAAGGATTTTTTCACTGCTGATTTGCGGACTGATACCCTACACAGCGCTACAGCCATGGATTTTTGCACTCTCTCAAGCATATTTTGGCCATGTATTATGCCAACTCGCCTCAGTGAAATGAGTGTATCAATCCGCAAATCAGCAATGAAACAATCCTACATGTACAAATGAACTGATATTTATCTTTTAGGTAATCATGTACTGTATATATTTGGCGTAAAAAGTGGGATCTCTCTGCAACAGTACAAGGCCAACTTCTGCTACAGTATACGTCTCTTTCAACTAATGACAGCCATCTCAATAAGGTAACAGACTACCTATACGTAAGTACCTCATACTACCCCACTTCAAAAATACTGAACTATCCCTTTAAGCGGGAGAGTTATGCAACATATATATATGCCCTGGTCTCTCTTTAACTAAAACTATCCCGATTGATCCCTTGTGGAATGAGCCACTGCTGATGTGATGCATTTCAATAGCAAATCAATCGCTGCGTCTTTATCAGTGCATTAGCAGCAAAGCTTTTCTTTGGCCCTGGAGGTCTACACAGTGCTGGATAAAATGAGACCCATGACTTTCTGAGGATTAATATCAACACGTGATTTTTGGGGGGAAAATAGGAACAAACAACACAATTGTGACTTTTTTTGGACTGTTACATAAACGTTGCATCTTTATTAGCAAGAACACAGAAGAGTGATATGATACTCAGCCATAGTGTTTTATTGTAAAACATATAGGTAATATTGTATCATACATAGTTATATTCATTATTTATTTAATTATGTAGTCATTTCAAATACACATATTATTATAATTGTAAAACACAGGAACACATACACTTCTCCCAACCAAGTGAGGGGAGCGGGAGACTGTCTAGATATACAATAGTGTGCATTTACGTCTGAGATGTATGAATAAGTTATGTAGACACACACATTTTCAAATGAATTCAATCGAACGGAAAAGCATGCGATGAGTCGTATTTAGCATGCTTTTGTTCTGTATTGGTCCATGTGCTGGTTTAAAACTACGAGGATACTTTGAGGGCACTAGAGTTAACTGAGCTAAACTACTTGTTCCTCTACTCCCCTCTGCTCTCCTCTCCTCTCCTCTCTTGTCCTCTAGTTGTTACCCTTAAAATGCTGAATTGGTAACATTGTCAACAAAAAAAAAGAAGCTGCTAGCAAATGTGGTAGGGAAACTGGACCCCCCTCTTCCATAAATAGATGTTTGTTTCTGCGCTGTGTGTTTGTTTGTGTTGCCTCTTTCTGGATCGGGCCTGCGGGGACCATTTTTCAGAAAGAGACAGCAAGGCTTTGGGGAATACTTAGACTTCCTCTTTACTACCGTCCTCTCCACTTCTCCCCTCACATCTTGCATTTCACATTTCTCTTCCTTTCTCTTCTCTCATTGGTTTACATTATAATTTCCCTTCCATTTTGTTCTAAATATACTGTATATTGTGTATTTTTGTTCGGGCTTAAACCAGTTCTCAGTTTTTCTCAGAACTCAGTTTTTTTTATTTTCAAGGCTTTTGCTACAAGTCACAGCATTTAAACACATATTGAACATCCTCGTCTTTCTCATCCTCAGCAACCTGTTTGTCTCTTGTTTGCAAGGCTGAAACACATATGATGCTTCCACTGATTCTGCTGCTTCAGAGTTAGGCTGTTTGTTTATCCTGCAGTCAGTCGGGCTGGCTGTCTGTCCTGTAGGACTCTGGAGTCCCAGAGTGGCACATCAGTTTGGTCAGTTTGCCCAGCACTCCTTCCTCTCATCTTTCTCCCTCCCTTCCTCTTCCTCTGGCTTCCTCCTTCTCACACTACACCGGTACTTGGAAAAAGAGAGTAGCTCCGCTTCATGGCTTAGAGAATGAGCTCTGCCTCTCAGCTGCAGACCGGGAGAAGAGAAGAGGAGAGAGCGGAGAGAAGGGGAGCCAAAGGGAAAAGGCAGGAATAAAAGGCGAGAGGCAGCGACACACACTTGCATCTGTTGTCCAACCGAGAAGCAAATGAGAGAGTGGGAGAGAGAGACAGAGAGAGAGACAGAGAGAGTATATACCAGAGTGAGAGGGGAGAGAGAAAGAGAAGAGATGTCAGACAGCCGTGTCCTTGAGAACTGCACCACAACTATTTGAAGAGGGCCAGGAGACGGCGTGAGTAACGTGCATCTCAGCGGGACAAGTGTGTTTTATGTGTGTGTGTGTGTGTGTGTTTGTGTAGCATGGTTGTACATGTACTGTTTGCTTATGTCCATGTGTGTGTGTGTGTGTGTGTGTGTGTGTGTGTCTGTGTGTGTGTGTGTGTGTGTGTGTGTGTGTGTGTGTGTGTGTGTGTGTGTGTGTGTGTGTGTGTGTGTGTGTGTGTGTGTGTGTGTGTGTGTGTGTGTGTGTGTGTGTGTGTGTGTGTGTGTAACCTGCTGCTTGCACGCCGACCTGCCAAACTTACAGTGAAGGGGGTTTGGCTGCCGATCTCCTCTGCTATTGTCTGCCTGCCTAAGTGTTGCTGACAGGGGATTATGGCAAATACAAAACGCCGTATGGACCAAAGAAACACAGTGCCAAACTTCATAGACACACGCATGCATGCATGAAGCGCCATGTTGAGAGCGCTGTTTGACTGCCCTTGTGTGTAAGTGTGTGTGTTTGTATGTGTATGTATATGTGTCTGGTTGAGTTAAACACTTTCACTTTTCTTTTAGAAAGGCAGAAGTAAAAGATCAATAACAATCTTCTTAAACTAATACATCCAGCAGTTGCAATGAAACCACCTGTTACAAGCAGAATGTCCATGTCAACATTGAAATATGTATTCTGACCTAGAGGCTAGAGCCCAATACAATCTAAAACTAGAATATTGTATTATTATTATTTACATGAATAAAATTCAATTACACTCTAAGGACACATTTTAAACTGGGGAAATACCTAACAAACATGTAAAAATGTATCATTCTCTCCAGCAGACTGATAGTTTAATGACATAAATACTTCAAAAACCAAAATACTGACTACCTGCCTGACTAGTTTTAACTGAGCTACTTTATGTGATGTGGGCTTGTGGCTAGGGGAATGCATGTTCAAACCCTGTGAGGTCTCAGGATCGGAGCCAAGCGGTGTGACCCATTGAACTATTTGTAACTAATCATAGGCCACAAGCCACACAGCATGCCACGGAGCCCAGCAGGGTTACACTCATCAAAATATAATGAGAGTCAACATGTCACTCATGTTTCCAAATGCGTTCTCGAGATCAATGCCATTGCTGAAGACGTGTGCCATTTTATTGTGCTAAGTGTCAAACGGTTGACATCACAAGGTTGGCAGGCAGGTAAAATACCCCTCTCATATCTGTTATATAGTGTGACCAGTGGAAATATATTTAATAATATTCTGGGTATGATACCATCACACCCTAATCTAAAAATGCCCTGGTTGCATCATGACTTATGAAGCAACGTGGACTATCACATGTCTAGTATCATATACTGTGTTTGATCATTAGGGAAACAGACATCACACTCTCCATGATATATTTAGGTCTTACATTACAGCATACTAGTAAGTGCATACATAGCATACCGAAGGATGTATATAATTTCTCTTTTTTGCGGCACCAGTTATGGAAGGCATATCACAGGATTCATGTTTCCAATCAACTTCAGTGTTCATAAATTATATTGATTATTTTAACTCCTTAAAGGGAACCCTTGCATGACGATGTTTATTTACAGTATATTACTGTTAAATAAACTGTGACACCCATTACTGTTACACACATTGGGACTAAGGAGCTCTTGTGAGCTGTCTGTCTTCACAGGTACTAATTGAAGCTAGGCTTTACTTAAATAGGTTAGTAACCTGACATGTATTCCATGAAGTAACATGGGTGTTATAGTAGCTCAAAGGAAATTAATTTACATTATTATTGCATTGAACTATACGTGGTAAAAAAAGTACAATTTTCCAGCATAATTCCTATCATAACTAAATCTCTTAGCATCAATTAACTGAGAGGAGTTACAGGCAGAGTTGATGTTGTCCACAGTATATATATTTAGACTTTAGAAACTGTCCCCAGGGTGAGCATGTAGTGAGATTGTGTGTGTGTGTGTGTGTGTGTGTGTGTGTGTGTGTGTGTGTGTGTGTGTGTGTGTGTGTGTGTGTGCGTGCGTGCGCGCGCGTGCGTGCGTGCATGCGTGTGTGCGTGCGTGCGTGCGTGTGTGTGTGTGTGTGTATGTGTGTGTGTGTGTGTGTGTGTGTGTGTGTGTGTGTGTGTGTGTGTGTGTGTGTGTGTGTGTGTGTGTGATCATGGTGTGATGTCTGGGGTGTGTGTATGCACACGTCGTGTGTTTGTGCATGGTGCAATGTGTTTTAGGCTGTTCCAGCCAACCAATTGAGGTCAGGCGCTCAATAATTAAAGCGTGTCACTGGTTAGTCAATCCGAGAGACTGATGTCACATTAGAAGGAGAGTAGGGGCACTGTCAAAAGAAAGAGAGTATGGGAAGATAAGGACAGATCAAGCCTGGGACTGAGAGACGCAAAGTTTAAAGATTGATGTTGCGGTATTTACAGTCATGCAAGCGTTCTTGAAAGGGGTCAAGATCTACAAAAATGCTGCTGGTCAGTCTCGTATGTCCTATCATGTGTGACCCATTTTTTCCCTTGTTGCAGTTTAAATATAACGAGAGTTGCCCCACTAAAATAATTTTTGTCTAACCTTATTACAGTGTCTGAGGACTGAGCACACCTTACAGCAGTTACCTGAGTTGAAGAATACCAGGTAAGACGAGCAGTTCAATCAACTCAACAAGTTGCAGCGCTCTAATACTAGAGTAAAGTACATCCCATTGGAAGATTAGTTCAAAAGATTTTCTACATTGTTTTCCTTTTTTGATTCCATTGTGTTCAGTTTTATATAGAATATTTTTAATGTCCAAAAAGACACATTATGGAAATTTGTAAACATACATTTTTCCTCTAAGTGTGTTATATTTTAGGATTCTAAAAACAAAAAATTGCATTTTTTATTGCATAATTTGACAATGATGATGTTTTTCTTATTATCCTTCATATTAGAGCTGAATAATGTATCTTTCACTATGTTAAGCATGCTGAGGTAGAGCATTGGAACAGAGGTTTGCGACTCTAGGGGCCAATTAGGGTCTTTTGTTTGTTCTCTCCACCTTTGCATTGGTTTTGTCTAAACTATCTAAAACACCTGTCACTGACATCATGACTGGAGTCTGTCTGACAACTGTTCCCAAGAATGTAGCATGGGTCCAGTGCAGAACATTCATTTATTATTCAGTACGATATGTTACTTTATTCATTTGTATTAATGATTAACACTTACTAGTCTACCAAGCCCATCCGTTACATTGCGTTTGTGCTGAGAGAAGAGACACTGTCCTTATACAAGAAGTACTGTGATAGTAAGCTACATATCTGCAATGCTGCAGTTACCTTAAACTAGACATCAAAGCATTTCAAGATGCATCTAATACCTATAGCACAAAATCACCTGTATGCCCATCCTTATGTTCTTTTTGTGTAAAACTCTTGCAATTCTTTTCGTCAGCTTCTCACATTAAACGCACCTATCATTTACATGTTGACTGATTAATCATTGAGTCTGGGCTAGAAGGATTCTGAGTTGAGCCAGCTAATTACTTTTTGATATAATACAGGTTTTAGTCAGGGCTGCGCTTCAAAGCTTCAAGGTGCTGATTCTGCAGCTGTTTGTGCTTTAGGTTCAGGAACCGGTCGACAGACCCACTGCCATTACCACCAGCAGTAATATCTTCAGTCACTGGGAAGTCAATGGTTTTATTAATCCCACATATTTGTAATTGTTTATTTGGCTATATAACTATTTGTGGTTGGGGCCTATAGCTGCTGAGTCTCTACACCTATGTAGTTTGAGCCCTGTGCTTTATCTATTGAATTTGGAGTTGTGTAGTAGGCATGATTGTCTTTTTGATTCCTCCACTGCAAATGTGTCAATCTTTATATATTTTTTTTAATCCTAGTCTGAAGTTACTTTTTTGGTAATCAGATCACCCTCAAGCCTTGGATAGCGTCTGGAGGATGTAACTTGATCCTATGTGTGGGCCTGATGTGAACTTTTAGTTATCTGGAAGCATTTCTGGGTGATGTGAGTTCCTATTAATACCCCATGCAGCGGTTGCCGACTACCAGCCTGTTTGTGCCTGTGCGCGTGCACACACACATACACACACATACACACACACACACACACACACACACACACACACACACACACACACACACACACACACACACACACACACACACACACACACACACACACACACACACATACACACACACACACACATATACACACACACACACACACACACACACACACTGGTAACTAGACACTTGAGGCATCTGAAACACTATAAACTCGATCCACTTCAGGCCCAGATGATGACATTAGGGACATCATATTATAAGTGACATCCCTCCAAAACAGGAAATGAATTCCAGTAAAAACTAAATAAGTATTTTTCTTTCTTTGTTTCTTGCAGTAACCTTTATATTGTATATTCGTCCAGCACTCCGCTACCAAGAGGTCCACAATTAATTTGTTAAATTTACACCTGATACTGTTTTTCAAAAAGTAAAAGCATGAAACTGCAACAATGCATATCGCCTTTTCCTACTCTGTGTTATACAATTAATTTAATTTTGTCAGTCCGATTCATCTTTTATTTTAGTATCTTCATCTTTTAGTCTTCCTTCCAATGAAGTTGCTTGGGGGATTACACCTCTTATGACTGAACCCAACCAAAATAGTTTTACACAATGTTAGGTAAATGCACTTGTCCACTGTCCACTTGGATCCCTCTTTGCATCCTCAGCATCCTCGCTTTCTTCTCCCTCTCAACCCTTTCTTTCGAGATGTTGAGTCTGTCCAGTGGTGTCTCTCTGTTCTCTTTAAGCCTTCTGTATTTACTGCTAATCTTTTTATGCTTCTCCGAGCCAGAAGCCCTGGTGAGATCCTGTAGATTTAGCCAGAGTTTGATCTCATGATTAGTATTCATCTGTCAGTATACGTCAGTCAACTTTTGGAGGCCCCTCTCAATCCTCAGCCTCTCGCCATCATTTCCCCATTAAAGTCTCAATGTATACCTCTGCAATGTAGTGCGTGAGTGCATCCGTGTGTGTGTGTGTGTGTGTGTGTGTGTGTGTGTGTGTGTGCCTGTGTGTGTGTGTGTGTGTGTGTGTGTGTGTGTGTGTGTGTCTGTGTGTGTGTGTGTGTGTGTGTGTGTGTGTGTGTGTGTGTGTGTGTGTGTGTGTGTGTGTGTGTGTGTGTGTGTGTGTGTGTGTGTGTGTGTGTGTGTGTGTGTGTGTGTGTGTGTGTGTGTGTGCCGCATCGTCAGGATGTATGTAACCGCATGGTCCTGAAGAGAGAGAGCCCTGTGTGCATTAATGTAGATACACATCCAACCTCCTCCTGATTTCCCAGGAAGTCGCCCTCCATCATCTTAAATGACATGAAAAGAGCTGCAGACAGATATATGCATGAATTAATTGGCTTGAATAAGAGTATTTAGAAGCTTAATCCATGGGGATTAACGCAAGCAGCCCTCTCCGGATTTAAGCTTCTGTGCGTTCTCAGCAGAGGATTGTTTCATTTCACTCCCTCCTCCTCCTCCTCCTCCTCCTCCTCCTCCTCCTCCTCCTCCTCCTCACATGCCACCACCTTTAGTTCTTCATCAGTGAGCCTCTAAAATGCTGTCAAGTGTAGGATTAGCAATGTAGAATGCCACTAGATAGCTAATTGCCCTAATAACCTTTAAAATATACTCTATATATAAAGATGGTTTTATTGTGACAAGTTTTAACTCCAGTCGGGTGGCTCTTAGTTGTGGCTTTCAGCTTACTCCACACAAAGAAGCCGCAGTTGTTAAATAATTAGTGCAAACACTGACATTTTACCACATTTTACAATGACAAATTGCAGTGGTTTGTTTGTGCTTGTCTAGTGGCCTTGTTGACAATTGAATGTGTACTCATAACAGCTAAACTTATAAATGTCATTTGAAAATCAAATGCATGGATCACCTGATAAACAAAGGCAGGTTTAAGCTCAAACAAACCTATGCCTATGACCCACCACGTCTGAGAGAAAAAAGTGTTTCTACCTCTTCCATCAACCACTCTCACTCAAAAGGTGCAAAGCCTATTGTCGTAGAGAATGGTGAGTGTGATAATCAGGGCAATGGAACACACTTTGGGACAGACTCTCTGGGAGAGGCATTCATGTCTTTGCACTTGTTTGTGGTGCAGTTCAAAGGAAAGGTTAAACGCTGCTCCCTCCTCACCTCCAAGACCTGTGTTAAGTGTGGAAGAATGTTGCATTGTCAGTTTAAAAAAGTTACTGAAGCATATACTGTAGTGACCAGGCCCCCAGGATCAGTGCCAGCTTCCTATGCAACCATTAGCGGCCAAGCTTGGTATTGCAAGACATTGCTTGTCTTTAACGTTCCCTGGGCCCAGATGCTTTCCATAAGAATAGGATGATTTTCAATCCGGTTTCCTCCTTTTATTAGGTCCATGATAGAGACGCCTTAAAGGGATACGTCAGTGACTTAGCATTCGACCGCCATACATTTGGGGAACTCGGGGAACTGAGACAGAATGAAAAAAAGGAAACTGAAGCATGTTGGGGCATAGATACCCTAACCTTTAGTCAGTGGTATGGGCAGAGCCGGCCCGAGGCATAAGCGAACTAAAGCCCCTATCTCACTGGGCTGCGACTGTTTGCGACAAGTAGGAGACTGCATTCGCGAGGGAGTCTCTAAACTGTCTCCAAACGTTCGCGGAGGTCTCAATTTCCTCGCATGAGCCGCTCAGTCCTGTCGCATGAATTTTGAACATGTTCAAAAAAAGTGTGCGACAAATCTAGTCTCAAAATAGTCTCAGAGTCGTCGCATGTGTCTCAAACGCGTCGCAAACCCTTCTCAATTTAGTTTCCGCGAGTCAGAAAGTGCGAGCAATGTCAGACAACTTTGCGAGGGTTTGGCGACATATGAAACTAAATTGTGACTTATTTGAGACAAAAATGAGACTGACATTCAGTTCGTGCGACGCTCGCCAGACGTTCGCGAGACATAAATGCGACCTCCTGGCAAGTGTTAGGCAGGACATTCGCAAACGTGTTGTGAGGAACCAACTCAGTGAGACTGCAAGTGAAAATTTACGCTAATTCGCATATTTTGTCGCAATTTTGTGTCTCCAACTTGTTGCACACTGTCGCAGCCCAGTGAGATAGGGGCTTAAGCGGTCGCTTAGGGCCCCCGACCGCCAGGGGGGCCCCCTCCAAAAATGTTTTTTAAAATTTAAAAAATAAATATTATTTTGTTTTCTTTAGTTTGTGTGTTTGATATTAACATCATATTATGCAAATGTAAGTTATCATACAAAAAAAATTATAAAATGTTTTGGTCTAGATAATTAATAGCCTAAAAATGTAATCAGTTCATCTAGGAGGTAATCCGAAATTATCTGATCATGTTACGTTCACATGACATGATCTCGGCAGTCTAATATTTTCCCACAGCTGCACAGTGGAGGCACTAGCGGAAAACACTGGGGGTGTGAATGATATTTAACAAAGATCTATAATTTCAGCAGCGCTAACATTGGAGAGGGGCCCCCTAATCATATTTCGCTTAGGGCCCCATGAAGGCTTGGGCCGGCTCTGGGTATGGGGCATGTCCCAAAAACACTAAAATGTAATATTTGATCACAGTACAGTTTGTCAAGAGTAAACTAAACTTCATGTGTAAAATTGTACCCCATTAATTGTCCAATAGAGTATTTGAAGTTAATTTGCTGGACACACAATGTTTATGGGATTTGTGAAATGTAAACCAAACTCAGGTACTATGTGTTTGTGACAGCTAAAACCATGCCATAATGTTTTCCAAATAAATATTTCTCTTTGTTTTTTCTATTTTCTGCACCCTTTACTTTCTCCTTGTCTTTCTCCCTCAGCCTCTTCTTCTTCCTCCTTCATTTAAAGGCTTCGCACTGCAAGTATATGAGATACTGAGCAGATCAATGCTTATAGATTGGCTCATTGGAAGCCATTAGTTATGGGTTTTTATAAAGCTAGTCATTATTGTGCTTAATCTTGCAGAAAATTAAATTTAGGGTTGTGTACAGTGTTTTGGTTGAAAGTTGTTGATTTTTTCCCCCTCTCACTCACTTACCAGCTGCTATTTTTCTCGCCCTCTTTGCATTTATTACTGTGTGTGTGTTTGTATGTGTGTATGTGTGTGTGTGTGTGTGTGTGTGTGTGTGTGTGTGTGTGTGTGTGTGTGTGTGTGTGTGTGTGTGTGTGTGTGTGTGTGTGTGTGTGTGTGTGTGTGTGTGTGCGTGTGCATGTGGGTGTGTGTGTGTGTTTCAGCCACTAAAAGTTAATGACAACCCGCTGAAAGTACAGCGAGAGGGAGAGGGAGAGAGAGAATGTGAGAGAGAAAGAGAGAGAGGAGAGAGGTGCATTAGTGTCCACGTTAAACCCTCATGCATCCTTGTCATGCCAAAAAAAGGAAAAAAAAACTTCACGAAAACTGCCCATACAACAACATGCCTTGGCCACAGTACTGCACACGTACAGCAGTTTTTTTTAACCCACTGTTGGCAAATTTCTCTACTGTCAGAGCTTGTGTATCCAGTGGCTTTAATAACTTAAAAGTGATGGTGATGGTGTTTTTCCCCCCTGCCACTTTGCTTTTGTTTTTCAAAGAGCATTGTGACTCCGTCCTGATTTGATTTAATTTTCAGAATTGCTCATGAACTCTTGGACAGATCACTCACTCGTCACTCCCAGTATTTATTTTCCTCTGCCCTTTCAGACTTTCCCCCAACCCATTTCCATTTTTTTCTCATCTCCCAATTGCATATCACCAATGGCCCCAAACCAGAGACAGCAGATGTGAAAACACATTTAAGCCAAACACCTGGGACAATATACTGTGCTTATTGTGCATTGTCCTGTCAAATAAATGACTGAAATGTAGACACATACTTCAACCCCTTGCCTCCTTCTTTGGTCTCCTTGTCCCTTCCAAAACTCCCTCTTTCATCTCCTTCCCTCTCTAATTTTTCACCTCTTTAAGCCCAAACAATTATTTAAACCCTCTCCTTCTGGTCCCTATTGCCACCCTGTCCCTGTTCCAACATGTCCCACCCCTGTCTTTTATTCTCCTCAACCCCACTTCCTCCACCCCCCTAGCTTGTGTCTCCACTGTGTTCTGTTAGACCTCTCCTTCACTTTCTCTGCTTCTGTTGTCCTCAAAATCCCTCATGTCTCACCTCTTGTCCCTTTTTCTCCATTGCCCAGGTCCCCCTTGTCTCCCCATTCCCAATCCCCCTTGTCTCCCCCACACCCACATCCTCTCTAACTAAACAATAGATGCCTTGAGCTGTGGAAGATCACTTCCCATCCCAACACTGCTTACCCCCTCAACCACTCCACTTCCCCACCCCACCATGATATGCAGAGCAGGGCAAGCAGCAGCCTTCTTTTGTTTAGCTTAGCGAAAATGAAAATTTCTAATCAATTTTTACCCCCTCTTATTTCATGGCGTGTAGTTCCTGCCACTCCCCTGCCAGCTGTCATTGTGTGGTTGTGGCGCAGGGGCTGAAAGCTTCATTAGCAGGAGGACAGCATGTTTTGCCCCTCAGCACTGTATTCATGGAATTACTAAAGATAGCTATAGGACGACGTCGCCTGGTGTTACTCATGGAATTAACACAAATAGATTCTTATTTTACCATGCTGATCTTAGTATTTTATTTTATCAAAAGCCATTGTCTAAAGTCTAAAGCTGGCCTTTGCACTCTAGCTATGTCCTTCATAGAGCTACCGTAACCAAAACAGACAATGAAAATGAGATTGATACTAAATCACACAAGAAAAAAACCCCAAGCATCATGTGTTCTTGACCGTTTCTGCATTTTGGTTTTTAATTCATTTGTGTACTGACTTGCAACAAAACAATTAAAGGTGCAATGAATGATTCTGATATAATTACACTGATAAAAATCCACCAGATATGCAGTGCTGCGTCTAAAAATGTTTACCTTATATCAAGACTGGGTTTGAAATGTCAGCAGCATGTTAGTGACTTCCACTCGGCTGTCCATTTCAAAAAGCTGCTAAATCAGGCAAATCATGAGCAGCCAAATGCTCCTAAAGTTGTAGCTCGCTTATCTTTTTCTTTTACCCAGTCATTCCCCCTATTTCCCCCAACAAATACTTTTATTCTCGAGTAGTGAACTATGGAGGGACAAGAATTTGAAATTTTCCAGAAAATGAAAGCTGTTATATTCTGCATGACCAGCATACATTGCCAGTGTGTTTGACTTGCTCAAACTTTGCAGCCATGCAGGGGGGACATCCAGTCATGTAATGGGCATCCAATGAGGTTGATTTGATTATATTTTTCCCATGGTGGTAAGTAAGCAAATATGAGTTCCTAGTGGCATATATAAATCAGGAACAACGTGACTGTGAGCAAAAGGTGTACAATTTTTGCAAATCAACTTGAGATAAATCCATGTTCTTAATATTCTTGTGTCACTTATAGACTGACTATTAATTATTGCTCAGCAAACTAGCAGGAGGAACATTTACCCCCCCTCACTCCCCCCCACCACCATCCCACCACCAACGTGCCAATCACATCTATGATCTCTCACATATAAATCACTGTTATACTGCAGGTTGAGGCAGTGACTGACATGCTTCACAGCTACCTATAAAAATGTGTCAACTGAGGTTCCTGGAAATCTGTAAAAGGCAATAAACAGGGCCTTTCATCACGGCTGTCTCTGAACACTGTGACACTCATAACACAACAGTTAGCCAACTCATGTCAGTTTTATTTGTGTAGACCAATTTTACAAATGAAAATCTTCCTCGGGGGGCTAATACAGTATAATACTAACATGTCATCCAGACCATTACAATAGTACCGTAAGGAAGGATAAGCATGTTTCCTGATTAGGAATTGGTTTCCATGTAAATACACTATTCTGGGGGAGTCATGACAAAGGAATCCTGCTTCTTTGCCGGTTGTGACACAGCACTTCCAGCAGAGCGGAGGTTTGCCTGCTCAGCATTAGGCGTAAGAGAGCTAGATGCAGCTAATGCAGGCATAAAGTGTACGGGTCAGAGGTCACCGGATGGCCAGTGGTAATGGGATGGAATAAGAGAGAGAGAGAGAAAGGGAGAGGGAGAGAGGTAGGACTGATCTAATATCGCTCTTCCCACTTCCTCTACTTGCTCATCAAAAAAGCCACCTGTCTTTAGATGAAAAAATAAATGGTAAGACAAGAGAGTACAGCAAACTGTCCATCCGCTTCATACTCGAAGATGTGTGTGTGTTTGTGTGTGTGTGCATTCTGCCCTAGTTTGGGCTGTTTGTCTGTTAGAAACTGATAATCATAGTCCCTTCTGTCGAGTTACCACCCCTCTGTGAGATACATTTTCCACAGACATTATGTTCAACCAAAACGTAACTGCAGAACCTTTCCTTGCATAAAACCCTTCATCAAGTTAACAGGTGTTTTTTTTCGGATATGGGAATCCTCTTATTTTAAATTCTAATTGTTTTTTTTTATTCAAAAATGGTCTTACACTTTGAAAACCAAAACCTTGTCCACTTCTTGTGCACTGTACATGTGAAACTGAAAAAAAACAACTGACAAGCCTGTTAAATGTGTCTCATAGAAACAACGGTGTGTTTGAGGGACAAGGACAACGGAGACTTTTGCATTGGCTGGGAATTGAATCCCTATGAACAGCTTGGAAAACATGTCATGCTTGTCTCGCCCCCACATCCTATGATCCTGACAGTTTAGTCGTGTCATGTTTTTGTCACGAGTCAAAAGCTGTACATTGGTATTTATACATTTGTTGCATAAAATACTTTGACATATTGCCACCATGGCTTCGTAAGCTATGAGGCATACATTACATCTCTCCTTGTCCATTCTTATGTTGTATTACATTGCATCTAGCTGTTCTATCTTGTTCTTAGCCCTAAGTGTTGGTGTCAGGATTTTCCTCTCTGCCTCTCTTCTTGTTGGTCATAGTTTTTCCATCTCCTTCTATTATTAGTCCTAGGATCTGTTTGTCACCCCTCTTTACGGTGTCTAGTTGCCCCTTGGGTACTATGTATAACACCAGTAATACAAATACATTGATACCTTCAATCTGGTGACAAGGAGGCATTGCTCCCTTAATTAAATCAGACTTTTTAAATGGCTCTTGGTCAAATGGTCCAAAGTGTCTGCTTATGCTTGTATTTGTGTTGGTGTGAGAGTGTGTGTGTGTGTGTGTGTGTGTGTGTGTGTGTGTGTGTGTGTGTGGTGTGTGTGAGAGAGAGAGAGAGAGAGAGAGAGAGAGAGAGAGAGAGAGTGCTGCATGGTAATCCAAGGCACTGATGGTCGCTCGTGGCTTTTCTCCTTCAAAGAGTATCATATACCAGTCATAGTATTTTCATTGAAACCCGATCATACCTAACAATCACGTGTATTAACATATGTCTGTGCATGTGTGTGTGTGTGTGCGTTGGTTTGTCAAGTGCAGATCTGACAAAAACATAAATAGGTAGAATGGGCCATAAGTAACGAAAGTCACAAGCCTGAATGATTCATTTTAGTTTTATGTCTGCTGTTTCTCATGTTTTTATGTTTTTGAATAATTTTGAACATGGCTTTTGGACTGGAGATGCAAGAAGTTGCATTTTAGATATTGTGATTTAGAGTATGTATATATTTTGTGTAAAAATAAAGTAATTTCTTGTAACTTTGTTTCAGTTATACTGTCCTTATAATGTCAAAGTTCACCCAACCTTTAACAGGGCTTTACAGCATTATCACAGAGCCATCTCAGGTGTGCATCAGCTAGAACTTGTGACACTCACTGGAAACAGTGTGACAATACTAACAAGGCTTAGGCTTTTTCCATGAACTTCAACACATCACAAACAGACGTTTCCATGGGCGGTAACGGTGGAACTTCTGTGTTGAAAATTCACTCAGGGAGAAGGAAACAAAGACACTGACCAGATTGAATGAACTCAAAATAGGTTTCTTTTAGTTTTTGTTTAGCCATGTCAATATCTTAGGGAAACCATAAACAATTAAAACCTACAACAACATTTACCAGCAAAGATGGCTTGTATTTTAGCATAAGTTTTTATTTGTGTGCACGTTTGGCACCAACAAAGTTGGAAAAAGTTGCACACTCTCACTGTAGAACTAAATAGTTTATAGAGAGAGACACGTACATACAGCTAAAGAGGTTTAAACATAAGAACAAGGGGATAACAGAGAAAGTAAAACCCAGTATATTTTAGAATGCTAGAGACAGCTCATTCTCAGCTCCAACTCTCACACTCAGCATCTCTCCCAGTGTGTCTGTGTGCAGGATTGTGAGCATTGGCAACTGAAAACGAGTGTGTGAGGGTTATTTGTGTGTATGTGTGTGTGTGCGTGTGTGTGTGTGGTTTGAGCCAAGTGGAAAAGCAGGAAAGGCTGCTAATCCGCATGGCTGGCCGAGCGGAAAGGCCATTCATATTTATAGCTGACTAAATCACATTCTGTCATACAGATGTCCAACACTGTGACCTGCGGAACAAGAATAACTCCAGTACAAGATAGAAATATGGGTCTAAAGGAAAACTCCGACCAGAGCTGTATTTATAGCCTACTGTGGCGTGTGGCACCCTTTGATGAGGATGACACCATGACTGAAAAAAAACTCCCACAATTAGACCAAAATATGGCTCATAAATGACCCCATACCTGCATGATGATATGCTGAGTCACTCAGTCATGTGTGAGTCAGCTGTCTCAATGATGACACCACATAAGTATAAAGGGAACATGGCAAAACCCCTGACAGTAAGATAAATTACCCATTATGACACTCATTAGAAAAAAATTTGATTGATGATGGTGTTGAGACCCTGATGTGTTTTGAATAAAATGATTCAATGTATAGTTTGAGAGTGATTGTGTTGGAACGTTATTACAGTTAACAACTGCTCACTACATCAGTTATGGTGGACACAGGCCACGAGCGATCCGATGTTCGGCAAATCAATGAGGAGGCTGTGTTCACTGACACGGTGCCATTGTCGGTCGCTACCCTCGGCCTCAGAAAGGTAAAGGATATGTTTAACTTGCTGCATCACGGTCATTCAGAGGTACGACAGGAATAACCAGAACTGGACAGCAATAGAGGGTCTTCAAGTGAACTGAGCCCGTGAGTGGATAGTTATAGTGTGTGGGGTCATATTCTGCCATATCACGTCTAGGCTAAACCGTTAGAAATCCTTGAGAAAAAATAAAGAAATCCGAGATCTGAGGGGAAAAAACAACTTTATGACAATGTTAAAGGCAAATCCTTGTTTGATTGGTGATTAAAGTGAATGTGTCTGTGCATGTGTTTTTTGAATGTGTGTATGTTTGTGCGTCTGTGTTTAAGCACATGCGCCCTTCTGCCATAGGATGAGTTAAATGAGGTCTGTTTGGAGAACAGACTGTTCTCTCTCTGTGTGACTCCAGTCAGCATGCCATTTTCATGAATCATATCACTGACCGAGATACACCATCGTTTCTGCAAATACCAGACATGGGGGACTCGAGTCACATGACTTGACTCGAGTCAGACTCGAGTCGCAAATTTGAGGACTTGAGACTTGCTTGACTAACACTGATAAAAGACTCGACTTGACTTTGACTTGGTCTTCATGACTTGAGACTTGACTTAGACTTGAGATAGATGACTCGAAATGACTTGAATTTTTAAAAGTTAGATTACGTTAGAAATTATGTTTTATTTTGAAACATGATCGGGTGATTTTACAGTGTAATGCACGCAGCGCGCTGCGCGGACAAACAGCGTCAGCAGGTCAACACAGGAGCAGCAGTCATGGAGGCGGCTAGACCAAGAATAATTCACGTGAGCCTCCCACACGCTTATAAGTAACCCAATCACAGTAAATATGTAGCGCCTTCTTCCCTTCCCTTTTCACGTTGTAACGGCCCCCGGGAAGTCTTGTAAAAGAAAACGAAAGTAACGAGCGTTTCCTGCAGCGCTGCTGCCTTGATAACGCACGCTTCCTTATCGAGCGCCCTACCTCCACGGACTGTAGGGTTTATAAAAGCATCTCTGTGAGACGAAACAGCCGTTATGATGTAGGCCTAGACCCTTATGATGCAGTTCGACCTTCCACGTTCACCGGCTCCCTACAGCTCACAGCCGCCGCTCCCGCACCGACAGCACAGCAAACTGCCCGTTATGACAGTTCGCCAGAGCCGGCCCGAGGCATAAGTGAACTAAGCGGCTGCTTAGTTCACAAAAAAATGAATAAAATGTTTTGGTCTAGATAATTAATAGCCTAAAAATGTAATCAGTTCATCTGGGAGGAAATCCGAAATTATCTGATCATGTCACGTTCACATCCATGCACAGTGTGTATTGAGTTTATTTAAAAACAATTGGAAATGGGGCTGCCCTCAGTTGCCCATGCACTGTGTATAGTCTATAGCCTATTTCAGCCTCGTCTGTGGAAAAAAAGATACAGTAGCTGGACAACAGAGTTCTTCTGCTTCGTTCCTCACACATTTAAATGCATTCACTATATTACAGAGAAATATGTCCCGTAAAAGAAAAAGAGCTCCAAGCCCAACCCAGAGGACCCTCCATAATATTTTATTTTATATTAATATTTTTATGGAAAATCCATGTGTCCTCTTCAATAGCTTCTAACTCATCTGACCCAGTGTCTCCAAATTATTTGTTCACACAAAATTTCTCAGATTTAGCCTCTTAATTTTCCTCTCAAAGTGCACCAGATTCATGCATTTCACTTTAAAAAGGTTAAAAAATCTCACAGGGGGGCATACCCCCGGACCTCCCTAGGAGGGTCTGAATCTCGGCTGTCTAATATTTTCACACAGCCACACAGTGGAGGCACTAGCGGAAAACACTGGGTGTGTGAATGATATTTAACAAAGATCTATAGTTTCAGCAGCGCTAACATTGGAGAGGGGCCCCCTAATCATATTTCGTTTAGGGGCCCCTGAAGGCTTGGGCCGGCTCTGCAGTTCGCCCCCCAGTGTGAAAAATAAATGAATCGGGATAAATCAAAATGTGATCCTGCCATAAAATAAAAAGGTGATTGCCCTGTTTTATTTTAAATGCATTATGGGCATTAAGTGTCTGTTTTGTGTAAGTAAGCTATAGGCCTATCTGTTACTATTTGCCTTTCTTGTTTTCCATGTTAAAAGTAAGCTACTTGGAAATTGAAAGTAGCCTAAATGTGGTTGAAAGAAAAGGAAATGTGCGGTGTTGATCATATGTGATAGATAAGGGGTCGCTATTGGATGCAGACATTATGAGATTCGGACCTTTGCTGTAAGAAAATGTTGTCAACTGGACCCATTTCAATTTTAGTTGAAGACCCCTTGGTCAGACCAAGAATAATTCAATTGTAGTTCAAGGATGATGTTGTCGATGACGGTATGAAGAAGAGAACTGTGGAATGCAGGTCTTTTAAATGTAGAAACTGGGTTAGATAATATGATTTTTGTATGACTTGACTTGTGACTTGCTTGACCAGAGCAATGACTTGACTTGTGACTTGCTTGATTCTCACCACAGTGACTTGGACTTGCTTGAGACTTGAAGGTTATGACTTGAGACTTGCTTGTGACTTGCACATTAGTGACTTACCCCCACCTCTGGCAAATACTCACATAGAGATGCACAAATACACACACACACACAGGGAACAATCCATACTCATATACCAGTACAGGTAACCATGCAGATGTCTGATGATCCAGACAGGTATTCTGAAAAGGAAACTTCCTCTGCCAAGGACGAGTTCATTCAGGCAGGTGTAGGAGCAGCAGCAGTGTTGTTATATACTCTATTAGTCTAAACATGTTTTAGGTCAATGTTAAAAATACAGTAGGGAAGTGTGCAAAGGTGTGATTATAGTGGCAAAATTGTGGAATCTACTTTACTTGATAAATTCTTACTTGAAACTATACTCGTGAGAAAATATATTTTCTTATATGCATCACAACTTTCCACCAAACCGGAATCTCCAACCAATATAAAGTATGAAATTTCAACACCATGATATTCAACTTAATATTTCATTTCATTTCATTTAACTTTTATTTATCCTCGAGAGACCAATTGAGGGGTGAGTGACCCTCATTTTCAATGGTGTCGAGTTCAAACAATATATAGACTACAACTAAAAAGAATATTGTAATGCGCTCTCTTCATTGCAGTATGTAATACTCAAATACCGAAAAACAAGGATAAAGTTACCAAAACAGCAGCTGATTTGTTCCATCATTAAAAATAATTTCGGAATGGCAAGCAGCAGGGTATACCTTTGTACGTTTGTATACTGGACATGTGTTAGTTACTATTTGAGCATGTATGTAAACACACACACTCACACACACACACACACACACACACACACACACACACACACACACACACACACACACACACACACACACACACAAGTAGGCATCAATTCATACATTATTTGAGTGATGTCATTTACAATATTATGTTTTTATTTGTAGGGTAAAAAAAAGGCACCAAACTGAGTGGTTGTATAGAAATAAATGCAATAACAATAGCCTGGAGGAACATTAACAACAAAGATTCAATTAGTGTTTTATCTTACCACATTGTAGATTTTTCATTTGTAAGTCAAAACATTCAAAAGGACAACTCCCAACAATACTCTAGACAAAGAGTCATACATCAAATCAGTTTGTATTTATTTGTCAGCTGTGTTGGCGGGGCCTCTAGAGAGACATGTTCACACATAAGTGGTTGCCCTTCTAATACGTATGCTACACAAAGCACACACAAACACAGACATACAGACTGATTCAGATATGAATGAACATGCAACACAAACAAACAGTATATACACACCATCAGACAACATCTCCGCAGATATGGTACACTTTTTCATGTGTAAAATATAGGTGTCTTTGTTTGTATGTGTGTGTGTGTATGTATGTACAGTATGTGAGTGTGTGTGTGTGTGTGTGTGTCGTGTCCCTCCTCCCTCTCCCCTGAGCACTCTCACCTCTTCAACCTGTCTCAACCTTTGCACCTTTGCACATTCCCCTCCTGACTGAAACTAGGTCTCCCTCTTCTTTCTTTCCCTCCCTTCCTCCTATTACTCTGTCTCTTGCTCTTGATCTCTCCACTTCTTTTTCTTCTATAGTTATTCTATCTTTTCCTCTGGACTGAGATTCCCCCTCCTCCCCCCCCCCCCCCCACACACACAGCACCCCTAGCGACCCTGTCCATGACCACTGACCTCAGGGGTAAATGCGAGGTCCCACCTCACCAGGAAATAAAGACATTAGCTTCCCCCCGCTGTCTGACCCCGCTCACCTCCCCTCATCTTCCCTCGCCGCTTCCTCCATAACCCCTCTCCCTAAATCCCCTTTGTACCACCTCCTGCTCGGTTTTGTTTTTCCTATCTTCAGCCAAAACACAGTTTTTTTCATTGTGCCTCTTGTCCTCCTATTGTACTTGTTCCATCATATTAGGCCACACAAAAAAACTCTATAACTCTACTCTATAAGACATGTACCTCATTCGGGCAAATTAAGGCACTTACTGTTATGTGTTTTTAAAAATATGTTGGCTTTACTGACATTGTTCATGAAAATTCCCAGGCAGCCAAATATTAATGTACTATATAAGAAATGGCAATAAATATCTAATAACCACTCTTTGCATCAATTTTCATTCAAATAATCCCGATAAAGACCCAGTTAAATTAAATAATAAATAATTAGGTCTTTATATCATACCCTAACTATGGAACTATACAGAGGCTTGGCTCACTTATTTTTATATGGTATTTTATAATGTATTATTAATAGCCCTTGTACTAATGAGGCCTTCTAACACAATGTTTATTTATTGTTTACAATTACGTTTGCTGGTGTCATCTTTAGCAGTTCCTACCACCTATGGATACTCAAATGGAACCTCAACACCCTTTACATACACTGACCATATGAGTTTTGTGCTCGCTCCTGAGAATCTCTCTCTCTCATATTCTTTTTCTCTGCTTCTTGTCAGTGACTTCAATAGCATGACTCAGTTTGAATGAGTGTTGCTAAATCGTGGTTCACATGTTCCAGTATGGAGCATATACAGGAGAAAAAAGGGATGTTACATTCATTTTTGGATGTGTAGGCCTATGTTTTTCTCTTTGTTATTTCAACAAGGATCTCTCTTTTCTTAAAACTGGATTCTTGGTTTTTCCCTTGAGAGAGACCCTGTCTGCTCCATTTCCCCCCTCCTTTTTCAGCACACACATTTAGACTTCTCCACACTTTTTCTCGTCCCCTGAGAAGCTAAAGGTTGGGTTTCATGTCAAATCATCTTATTCATTAGCCGATGATTTGATTGACTTAAGGTCTTCGGTGTTTAAATTTTTCTCGCGGATGTTAGTAGTGAAAACAGGTAACGCAATGACATATCTGTCTCCAAAATATTATCGCAAATAAGATAAGAACCACTGTTTTTCCGACTTCCAACTTGAGAACTTACTTGTTCGTATCTCCACTCAACCGTCCAGAATAATAAGGGCAACATAAGAATATATGAATGGATCTGATTTTAAGGTTTGACTGAATGTAGTCTAATCAAACCCTTAGCAATAGCTAACGAGAAACTCGTTAAAAAAGGAGGGCAAAATATTCTCCGGAAATACACTTTGAAATGTGTTTGCATACAGTTTATGTAAGGTGGATTGTCTTTTGTGTGTGTGGTTGCGGTATACATTTGTATCTTCTTGTGTCTGCTTGTGTATAAGTTAATACGGTTTTTCGCTTCTTTGCATGTGTCTGCATCATTAGTGTGTTGGATTTTCATCCACGGAGTGAAAATGGGAAAAAAAGTGTTCCCAAGAGACTGCTCTTCTCTCCCTTGTTCCTGAGAGAGGGAGAAAACGTTTGTCTGGTGCAGTTGTTCACATCAGTAACACAAGCCAAGCATGTCACCTGCGTATAGCGCTTTTCTTTATGCATATTCATAACTTTTTCCCCATCTCAGGATATAGAGCACAAACAGACAGAAAACAGCGTACATACCTCATCTATTTTCTCACTTCTACTCTTCTCTCTAAATCCTGCTTACTTCAGTCCAAGATGTTTTTTTTTTTTACTTTATAGACTAGGAAATATTTACTTTAGCTACTACAGAAAAAAAGTAAATGCTGGGAAGTGAGTGAAAATAGGGAAACAAGATTGTAAAGCAAAATAGATTTTATTCTTTTTTATTTCCAAAATAGTTACAACTTATTGTAAACGATGACCCAAAGTAAGTAATTGCTTAATGTAGCTTAAATGTCAAAATGTTATATTAACTTATTTTTCCTGGGAAAGCAGCAGGCCAGTGAGCATGAGGTTCAGCTTTCAGTATGCGTTTCGCTAAAGGCAGGGTAAAAAATAAAATGTAAAAGCCTAGAAGATATTTCAGCTTAAATGGAACATAGTTAATGTATCCATGCCCCATACTGGCAATTGCATTGAGATAAGCTGTATAAAGATGGCTTGATATTGCCATCTTCAGAGTTGGGCAAAGAATAAACAGTATAGGCTATGCCTACAGGAAAGCAGTACGTGTTACTTCTAAACATTTCTATAACAGTATTCCAATCTTAACTTTTCAAGCATTCATTAAACAGCAAAATCTGAATGACTCAGCATTGACATTTTTCGTATTAGGCTACTGCTGTAGCCATTGTTGAGGTGATAGCGTCCCCTGAATTCTACTGCGTCAGCTGTGGTAAAAGTAGGCTTAGAAAAAAAACGTAATTAATACAAAAATAAACAAATAAATATTAACATCAGAAGTGTTATCTAATTGTTACTGCAAGTTAACATAATTAGGCCTACTTGTTTAATTTTTTTTTTCTTTTTACTTTCTTCATGTTTTTAACAGCAAAATAAAAAAAATCATAAAATGGTTTAGGCCTACCTTTTAACGTTTTTATTTTTCACTTGCTTTGTCAATTTGAACGTCTGTTCCCCAGCTTTTTTGGTTTGTATTGATTTGTGATGCACCATCACGGTCACACCGTCCACCGGAGAAAAAAAAACGGCCAGGTGAAGATGTCTCTCCGTGATTCAAACTTAAAAGCAAAGTAGTCAAACCGCTTCTATTCTGTGATATGTGTTTACTCTGAGGGAAAGCAAGATGTGACGGTAAGCTAGGAAGTAAGAAACGTCGTTTAAGTTTCAAAAATGAAACCTGGCAGAGTTCGCATGTTTTTCAGTAGCCTATAGTGCTTGCTAGCGTTATATTAAGTATGTCAGCTAACAGTCCTGAGTCCTCACTCTCAGCCATGGTAGCTAGCATGGATGCGGACACTGGAAGACACACAGAGCTAAACAAAAATAAAGGGCTCAACATGAGTACTGTCTAAATATATTTAACAGAAGACCTAGCTAACCAATTATACGACTGAGTAGAATAATGGAAAATTTGCTATGTAGTCTGGTTGAACACCTTAAAATATCACGTTATTATTAAACGCTTTGCGGACAGTGGCGTTCTATAGGTTACATACCGGTACTACCTTTCCTGACGCCGCATCTTGGCATACTTTATTGTCTTGGTTAGTTGTTTCTTTTTAAAGTACGTTATTGAAGAAATATTGATAATGTTACCAACACTTGTAGTATTATTGTTTTCATTATTCATGGCGACGTAGCATGGCGTGTCTGTCCTTACACACACTGTGTGCTTGTTGCTGTGGTTAAATTGATGTGGCTTGGTTGCCTGAACATGGCTGTTTTCTGTGTTACAGTCAGAGAGATACTGAGGTTTGATGTTGCCCGTGACACTCAGCACCATGGACAGGGCCTGTCTGGGCTTTTACTTTCGTGTGGTTGGTGCCAAGGTCTGGTAAGTTGTTTCTTTTTGGAATTCATCTAAATCTTTGCTTGGCTTTTTTAGTGGTGCGGCATAATTAGGAAGGAATACTATTTAGGCTATTTAGTTTGAGTATGGGGAGAGTTAGAAAGTCATGTATTTGATATGCATAAATAGCACACATACAACTTTTAAAATCACAAAGTCTCAGTGCTAGATGGTAGAAAACTGAATATAATAACCGATATGTAACTTAATTGGATTAAGGCCTACTGTTTTCAAATATTAGCTAATACAAAAATGTTGTGGCCGTAGACTGGCAATTGCAGCCATTACCAATCCAGTGTATTGTTACTCAGAGGATGTGGACTCTCCTGGTAGCACTGTGCTCCATGCAAATACTGTATTGTTTGTTCTTGAAGTTGAATAAAAAATCTTGCCTTTTATTTTGATGGAGCACACAGAAGGACTTAGTCTCAGTAATGTAGGACTCTAAAAGCATCTTTACCTTTCCATTATTGGAAACAGGCGTTACCGGCCAGTTTAACACTATTAAACCTGAGGCCCTGGACCTACTTCACAGACATGGTCAAATGTTGTCGTGGGTGTCATGTTGAGGCAATTTGTGTGGACTGCAGACACCAGGATAGTCCTTGATCCCACAGGGAAAAACATAGTTCACACAGTTACCATGATGCTTAACACTAAAAGTCAACACAGGTCAACTGCAAGAGTGGGAGGAGGAAACTAGGAGGGGGGAGACTAAAATGAAGATGATGAGTTAAAAGTAGAAGTGAGCTATGCATGAAAGAAAGAAAAAAGCGATGGAATAAAAGTGTAAAATGGTTTGTGATTGAGTACGTGTGGAATGGGATTGGGTGAAGAAATAGAGGACATGAAAAGAGGAGGGGGAAGAAAAGAGAGGAAGAAAACGTTTTGATAAAAGATAAAGAAGAGAGGATAATAGGGGATATAAGGAGGAAAGAAGAAGTGAATGTGGGCAACAAGGGGAGCTGAAGAGAGGTGTATGATGTAACCACAATACAGCCACAAATACACCCAATATTTATTTAAATTATATTTTGATAAACCAGTATGCCATTCAAACCGAATCATAATATATCTGTCTATCAGCACTGCTCTGATGCAAACCCCTGTTATTAGAGAAACAGAGACTGATGAAGAAGCGATGGAGAAAAGGGGGAGAATGAAAAGAAATAGAAAGCAAATTTGGCATGTCAGGATTTCTGTGTGTGTGTGTGTGTGTGTGTGTGTGTGTGTGTGTGTGTGTGTGTGTGTGTGTGTGTGTGTGTGTGTGTGTGTGTGTGTGTGTGTGTGTGTGTGTGTGTGTGTGTGTGTAAGATACTGAGAGGAAGAGAGAGAGAGATTTTTGCTTATCGGACAGGAAGTGGATCTCTTACAATAGCATTCTGACATTTCCCTTTCTCTAATGTGGAAAACTGTTTAGATTCCCATTCCAGATACCACAAACACACACACACACACACACACACACACACACACACACACACACACACACACACATCACACCGTTGTAGATAAGATGCAACTCCTGTGTTGTAGACAAAATCACTGAGTCAGCCATATGTATTCAGAGACTTAAGACAGTCGCTAATACACACTAAAAAGTTCACACAGACACACACACATACACAATTACACATGAGGCTTACCAACCTTACCAGCTGATGCTCCAAGTACACTTATACACACACACTTTAAACACACATGTAGGGAATAAACAGTGAGTATAAAGAAAGACTTTTTGTTTGTAGAAGATGCTAAAAATGACGAGACAGAAAGAGGAAGGAAAAACAGAAAAAGAAAAGAGAGCTCAAGTAAGAGAGAGAACTGAATTGAGAGCACTGAGGGTGATGATGAATCAAAACCTGAAACAAGGTATATAATACATTAGGTTCAAAGAACTGTCTGTATGTCCTCCATTGAGAAAGTAATACTGTAAATGCTCTTTTTTCTACTTTATTACCAACCCAATTTAACAACGAATTAAATCTTTATACTATATATTTACCTGAGCATACACATATAAGATCTGTAGTCTGGCTCAGCACAGGGGAGATGCTTGCAAGGGCTAACTCCCTTACCTGTATCATGAAGGGGGTTATCCCTAGCAAGAAGTTTGGGAAAGTTAGGGAAACAACACAACAACAAGACTTGGAGAAGCTGAAACATGTTTGACTGGCAAACTGTAGCCTATACTGTAAATTATTTTAAATATGTCTTTAGAAAGTTTTTTCAATTCATCCCAGAACGTGCATTTTTTGGGGGATTTATGGATCCATACAAAGATCCAATATTGATATTATTTGTTGTCCGTATTATATCCATTACTGACCGGGTAGTCATATGATGCAAGTAGGGCTGCCCCCTGAACATCGATGATTCGAATCATCAGTCGGTAACCTGCAGTCGACGTAGATTCTTCAAGTCGAAGAACCATTGTTTTTTTTTTTTTTTTTTTTTTCAGTCAGTGAACATTATAATAAAAAGAGAATAGAATAGCAAAACACGATAATGTGTCACGTCAGGTCAAACGCCATTTTGACCAAAACTCACCTCTTTAAGAAAGCATAATGACATCTTGAGGATGTATTGTGTGGAATTGTCCGAAAGAATAATAAATAAATAAATAAAAATAAATATGTCTGTCGAAGCATCTTGGATTACAAATCAATAACTTAACTTTGACCACTGTGTCACTTTAGGTGTAACAACATTATTTTTCTCAAACGTTAGACTTCAGTATATCTGCCTCAGTCAAACATAACCATTCAACTTCAAAAACATAATATTTTTTATGTTATTAATCGAAATGTGAAGATATTAAAACGTAACAGGAGCTTAATGCAAGGTATGTGAGAACTGACTACTTAAAAATATTAAGACAGTTAAATAGTACCTCAGTGTCACCTTTTCAGCAGCCAGCAATGCCATTATTCAGAAATTGCGTTCTTTAGTTTTTCTTGTACTTACAAATATTTATTTTACTTTGATGAGATCTTGTAAAAGTTTGTAAAAAGTCAGTGTTGATTGTAAAACAACCCCCCACAAACTATCATAATAAACTTCAAATATGTATCTTTTCACAAACGAATATAGTTGAGCTAAAACATTAAATCACTTGTCTGAATCAACAAAGAATAGCCTGGAAAACCTTGAATTCAGCAGTGTTCCCCTTTACCTACGATGAAAGAGAGATCAGATTTTTATATACAACATTGGGGTCGGCTATTGTCTGACTGATTAACAAACAGTCGGGCCATCCCCTAATCCCAGTTTGAGTTTACACACCCCCCCCCCCCCCCTCCCCACACACACACACACACCACCCCCCCCCCCCCCCCACACACACACACACACACACACACACACACACACACACACACAAACAGTTAAATCCCACTGTGTATGTGAACAAACAGAGGATGAAAGGCAAGACAGCGAGGGGAAGAGCACATATAAAGAGCTGCTGTTTTATTAATGAACCTGGAAACAGGCTTGAGATTCTCAGGGTTTGTTTGTGTGTGTGTGTGTCTGTGTGTGTGTGTGCGTGTGTGTTTGGCGATGCAACCGCACAACAGCATAAACCAATATGAGTGCCTGGGCTGTACTGAACCACACACACACACACACACACACACACACACACACACACACACACACACACACACACACACACACACACACACACACACACACACACACAGTCTCTAATAAATTCCCTCTAATTCATTCTCTCTTTTCTCTGGGGAAGAGCCAGCAGTTTGCCTGATCCAAGGAAGCTTCAAGTTACCTTCACTAAATAATTGATGCTCTCTCTTTCTCAGTTGCTCTCCCTTTCTGCTCTCTGTGTATCTGTCTTTTTTTTTCTTTTTCTTTCCGTCTGGTTCTTTTTTTTTGTCCGTCTTTTTGTCCACCTCTATTTCCGGTTTCTTTTGTCTCTCTCCCTTTCCTCTTCTCTCTCTCTCTCTCTCTCTCTCTCTCTCTCTCTCTCTCTCTCTCTCTCTCGTCTCAATGTGTATTGTCTCTGCATTTCTGAGAACTACAAATATGAAATAGTTGGTGAGTTGGAGCACCTTGGTGACCAAAGCCTTGTTACCACTAAGAGTTTCGGTACAGCATGGAACAGTATGCGTTTAGTAAGGGTACCAAAATAAGTGAACCGTGCCGTACCTATTTTGGCACCTTCTTGTTGGGGTACCAAGTGGTCTCAAAGGGTTCCAAAAGTGAAGCTACAAACTTCAGTCCGTTCATTGGTGGACAGAATCACTATTGCCATGTGAGAGATAAACCGCAGTGTGTAGACACCTCGGAAAGGTTAAAGAGTTGACTTTTAAGTGAGCAATGTTGGGGCGCAGCTCTTTTTATATTGTGTGATTTTCCTCTACTTTGAAGTTATTGGCGAGGTACACTTTGTCTCGCAATCTTCAATAGCTTTGACTCATGGACTGCATACTCTTAAATGCGGCTATTGCCGTCCCACATATACCCCGCCCACCAAGTATGGGTACTGTCAGGAGTGGAAATGCAAGCTAGATCTAGCGTTACCGTTACAGATCTTTTCTGATCAAAATGTACCCGTCAAGAATTTAAATCTCAGAATTTGTTTTACATGTATGCAGTTGCGCCTTTATTTGTGTATGCACTTTCTTCTGTGAAAGTGGGAGTGTGTGTGTATGTGCAGTTGTGCACACACTTTCTACCCCACCACCACCACAGGGATTTGACCCCACTAACCAGGGGTTAAGTGCTCCTTCTCTCCTCCTCTAACATTCATCTTGCCCTCTCTCTCTCATTCTGACATGCTATTCCCATTTCTATCAACCATTGCCTCTCTCTCTCTATCTGATTTTCTGTGTCCCTTTACCACACTCTATATCCCTTATGATATCATAGTTGTCTGTCTGTGTCTAAAACAGCTTTAGTTTCTGAATTAATATTGATAACTAGTAGTTCTGAGGGAGAGAAATGTATTTTACCTTTTCAAAAAGTAATGATAATATTTTTAAATTAAACTGGAGACAAAATATCATCCCCTTTGCATTACATAGGTCCCTAGGTCAAAGAGGTGGCATTTACTGTGTGGTCAGTCCTTGTATGATTGTGTGTGACCACCCAATCCTACCATGTATTTGCAGTTTATCTTAAGTTGTTAGGACTGTATCTAAGGTCATGCAAGCATAATTTATTGTCTACTGACAGAGGATTTTAACTAGAAGAGGACATAATATTATCACTTTAATTGGAGATCAAACTTTTATATAACATGATGTATTCAATTTAGATGCCACGTTTTTTTGTAATTAATCTTTTTTCCTAGTAATGAAAAAATGATATATTTTGGGTATTTTATTTAATACATGCCTTTGTCTTTTAAAATACAGCATGCAAACAATTATATTACAAACTGGCAAAATAAAAAACTGGCAAAATAAAAGTACACAAAGAAACCGAGTTAATCAAAGTGAAACATTGAATGAGCATAACATTGTTCCTGTAACATATTTTGTTTGACTGTATTGTCAGAAAGAAACAAATTGCATTCGTCCCACACTCATCTACAAATCAACTTGATTTTTAATAATATTTTGTAGAGTCGTATGTGCTGAAACAAGCACTAAACTAACATCCAAAGCAGCACTATGTTACTGTATTGTACCATTGCTTTTGTTGGTGTGTGTGTTCTGTGTGTGAGCATGAGCATTTTTATGTGTGAGTTGTGTGTTGTGTGTTGTGCTCATGGTTCTTCGCTGAGAGACTGAGTGAGTCAAGACTCCCTAATCCTTACCATCAGAGACTCCTCTACACACACATACATGCACAGACACACACACACTGTCACGCACATCCTTATCAGCTAGCCCAGTGCACCATCATTGTGTGTGTGTGTGTGTGTGTGTGTGTGTGTGTGTGTGTGTGTGTGTGTGTGTGTGTGTGTGTGTGTGTGTGTGTGTGTGTGTGCATGTGTGCATGCGTCCAGCACGCTGATGAGGGGATACGAGTCCTCCCATGACAGAGGTAATCCTGTTCAGTGGCAGGTCTGGATATCCCGACTAGTGTGTATATGTGTGTTTGTGCGTGTCTCTGTGTGTATCCCATAGCAGCATGTCATAGAGCCCAAATCTACTGTCTGCTTTTCTCCTGGACACTGTTTTCAATCTGTCTGTCATTCTGTCTTCCAGTTGGTCTGTTCCACTATCTGCGTCTCATTGTGTCCACTTCGGTCCATCTATACGATTGAGTGAAATGAAACATTACAGTGACTTGAATCTGTTAAACTTGAATAAGCATATCTTAAGCATCACAACTAGGGCTGCAACAACGAATCGATAAAATCGATTAAAATTGATTACTAATCGTTGGCAACGAATTTGGTAATCGATTCGTTGAGTCGCGCGATTAATAAGTCAATTGTAGGCGCGGCACTGTTTACATCCAGCCGCCGACAGATTCATGCACGCCCACAGCACGCCTTCCGCACGTGAAGCGGGAAAGCTATAGTGTGAGCGGCCACAGCTTGTATTTTGGTCATATCTAACACTGGACTGTAGGCCTATATAAAAGTGTTGTACCTTTGCTGTCTTTGGGTTAAAAAAACTCCTTCAACTCAGTATCCATCTAGTCCAGGGGTGTCAAACTCATTTTGGTTCGAAGGCCACATACAGCCTCTCTGATCTCAAGTGGGCCGGACCAGTAAAATAATGGCAAAATAACGTACGTCAACTCCAAATCTCTAGCTTTGTTTTTCAGTAATATGCTTCATCACTCAGCCTACATTTGTAACCTACATTATCACGGATCACAAGGGATCTCTGTACCCCCCAGGAAATGTCTTAGTAAAGGTTGCTGCTGGCCATGGGAAGAGGAGGTGCGGCGCGTAGCGCCGCAGCAAAACATTTTGGGGTATTTTGCTCAAAGATGCCAATACGCACTAATGAAATAAACAACTGTTTATTTGAATACACAAATACAACAGGCACTGACGTTACAGTTGTCCAATTTTGTTTACTATATGTACAGGGACACATTTTGTGCAAACATGCAGACAGTACAAAATAAAATTAAATAAAAGTGCAACAAAACGTTTTTTGATTTATTTTTAAATACAGAGCTTATTGGTTGTTTTGGAATTAGTTTTTCCCAATTTAAAACATAAAAATAAAGCAGAATGGAAAATTAGGAAATAAATCTTGTAGGCCTACACTAGCATGCTCCTGCTCGTTTCGCGCGTGCAGAGCGCTTGCTAGTACATTAATTGTTCAGCAC
Organism: Ammodytes marinus; assembly: GCF_949987685.1. Classification (NCBI taxonomy): domain Eukaryota; kingdom Metazoa; phylum Chordata; class Actinopteri; order Uranoscopiformes; family Ammodytidae; genus Ammodytes; species Ammodytes marinus. The sequence continues at coordinate 25,659,212 of NC_137230.1, read as the reverse complement.
TAAAAATAAAAAATAAATTATTTATTTTTTATTTTTTTGGTTTTTACTTTGCCATAAAGCACTGGAGGAAACATTAATAGCGGTGAAGCAAGATTGCCATTTACCATTTCCCACGTTGCTAAAATGTGCTTTTTTTTATTTTGGCTGCCCCCTAGCAGCTGGAGTGAGCATTTTGGTTATTTTAAAAAAAATTCATATCTCCTCACAGGAATGGGGTAGAGACTTACTTTTTTTTGAAATGCTCATAAATGTGTGCTCTACAAGTCGCGGGCCGGATTAAATCATCTCATGTCTCATGTCAAACATACGGATCCGGCCCGCGGGCCGTATGTTTGACACCACTGATCTAGTCCAAAAAAACTGTCAGCTGCTGCTGCTGCAGACGGTGTGCAGACGGGCTCGGAGTGTCGGCATCGGCGCATCAACAGTCATTCAAAGCAGCGGCAGTAATCACACAAACGAACGGTATAAAAAGTCCCGTCAGTTAAAAATAGTAATCCAGTTTTTAAATCCATGTTAAAATCGGAAGGATATAGAGCTAGTTAGCTTAAAAAAAGTAGCAAACATGTCAAATGTGATGTGTTCAGGCCGGCTCAGTAATATCATTGATATGTTCAAATGCAAAAAATAAATAAATAAATTGATTTTGGCTTGTTTTCCCAGCAATATAAAATAGATAGTAAAGATGGAAATATGACCTGTTTAATGTCCTATCTTGAGCTATGATCATATCAGCAATTAAAGCAATAATACAAGGTCTATTTCAACAAAATAATAGAAAAGTATCAAAAGTGATATCAATAAAGACTTGGATCGTTAACACTAGAACCGCCACGGGGTCAATTTGACCCGTGGCGGTTTTTCAACTGCCCATAACTATACTTTTACGAAATATTGAAGCCCCCAACTCTTTGACTTTTCCTAAAATTGTGTTGTGATGCTCTCCCTATGGTTAAATAAAGTCACAATTAAACTGGATTAAAAAAACAGGCATTTATACCTAGAACCGCCACACTGGGTCAATTTGACCCGCACAGGAAAATGAAATATTTTCGAGCAGGTTGCTAGGCAACGACATTGTTTGGGGTCCGCGATCTGACAACTGTAGCCTACGTACAATCATTCATAAACACTTACAATAAATTAGAGATGAAGATAAATACCTAACAACATTATAGTTACTAAGTGAAATGAGTGATACGAGTCTGATAGCGAGAGATCAGAACTGAGCGCTGTCTTCTATGCACCGCTGCTCGCAGCTCAACTGACAGACAGCTGAGTGCTGTCTGTGAGCCGGAGAGAGAGCGTCGGAGGGATCCTCCGCCTCAAAACATGTCAACGTGGGGAAAAATTAATGAATAATCAATTAGAGCTTACCTAAAAATAAGTTTGCCATGTTACTGTTTATTGTATTTATGATTTTAGCTCATTTGGACGCTGTTTTGACCTTCTGTTTTCATTACTATACTTGCGATATTATATCTACTTTCAGTTTCATTACTGAGTCGCCACGAAACGTGATTTGTGTTCTTAAAGATACTTAGATTATAAAACAAGAGGTCCAAAACACAGATGATTATTAAACAAACTAATTTATGACTTTATACCACACTAGAAATGCATGGGTCAATTTGACCCGCCTGGCGGTTCTAGGTATAAATAGAATGCTGGCGGTTCTAGTGTTAAGGAGTCTCGAAAATGGTATCAATAAAAATTAACGATCCCCTGTCATCTGAGAGAAATTAAGATGATTTAATTTTTTTAACCGTTAAATTTACCAGTTAAAAATGTTATCGGTTGACTGGTTTACCATGGACATCCCTTATATACTGTATAAATGTATATCATACATTGTATGTTTTTTTTGTGTTATCCCATTTAAGTTTATTTTTAATTTTTTATCATTTAATATTACTTTGAATACTTCCGGGACGTTGGAGCAATAACTTGGTGTTTTGACACTTCAGTCTGCACTGTGAATTTGAAGTAATGTTCAGTTTTTGAATAAAGATGCGGCATTTACAAATGTTTCTTTTTTTTTATCCGATTCATCGATTGATCGAAAAAATTATCGACCGACTAATCGATTATTAAAATAATCTTTAGTTGCAGCCCTAATCGCAACCCTAACCCTAACCATAACCGTAACGCTAACCCTAACCCTAACCCTAACCCTATTTGGAAGTGCTCATGATGCCTATCCTACTAATGCCTTGTTTCCACGGCGCTGTGCTCGGGTCAGTGTGGCTCAGTCGTCTCTCGTTTTTGCTTGGTTAAACCAGCCACTTATTCATTCCTTCCGTATTGTGAGCTCATTTACACCGGTTAATGCTCGGGGCGAGCAGACAGACACAGTGAGCTATCAGTGCTGTCTGCGGCAGCTACGTAACTATCGTGGTTTAAATAGGAGCGGCTGAGGTCGCTTATTTTGGGGCCCTACCCAACTTTTGGCAATGGAAACGCCAATATAAGCCCCACGCTAATATAATTCCCAAGCAACGGTGAACATTAGTTACTTTTAACCAGGAGGCAACCTCTCCCCAACCTTAACCTTAGTGCGTGGTTAGAGTTGCCTCAATTTATCCATACTTTAACTAGAGAGGCGGCGGATCAGAAAACATACAGATGAGCATCACGATCATTAGGGAAGACACTTACACAACCTATTTTGTTGATCAGGTATGACAACTCGTTGCCTGCACAACACCAAGATACATGATCAACAACATCTTACGCAGATAGAATTTTTCATGAATTCCAGATCTCTCTTCCAGAGAGATGTTATGTTTAAAATATGGAGGTGTGTGTGTGTGTGGGTGTGTGTGTGTGTGTGTGTGTGTGTACAAATTTTAATGTATTTACCATTCATCCAGTAATTCTGCAACTTTTTGCTGGTTGAAGCAATCCGAGCTAACTGAGAGTTTTTGTCTGAAAGGAAATGTAAATGTGTTTTTAGTTGTTCATGTATGTGCCTATGTGCCACATGGGCTGTGTCTAAAGAGGTATAGAGCTATCGTCCACTGAATGCAGGGTTGATGGTTTGACCATCCCTCCTACCACATATTGAAGTATGCCTGGGCAAGACAATGAACCCCAAATTGCTCCCAATGGTTACACCAATGGTTACAATGAGACACACTTTTTAAAGCTCTTTGGATAAAGGGGCATTATAATTGCAGTTCATTCAGCGCAGGACTAACTTTTCCACTGGTTGCACTATATTCTTTGTCACCATCTACCTTACTATTGTGCTACTGATAAAAGCATACATTTGATGACATTCTTATATTATAGATAATTGTAATGTAATAGTTAATTTAGTTATTACGAGCATGAAGCTGCAGCCACAGTAAAAAGTATGTCATTAGCGGTATTGTTGTTACTTTAGTCGGCCATAAAGTGTGTATTTAAACTCAGGCTGCAGTATGATGGTTACAGTTGCTTAAAGGCTGTGTATCTACCGTGCCTCTACCTATCCACCTGCCTTCTCCTCTCTCTCCTCATCTTTCTTTAATGATGATCTATACCGCTTTATCTGAAACAAGGTTACTAGATTGCTAAATGTTAACACATTGCTCGAGGAGAATCAAAACAGCCCAATGATCATCATGCACTCGCACAAATGCAACATATGTGAAAAAAATGGTTGCATTACGCGAGAGTAATTACATTTCATTTCAGCAAACGCTTTTAAGCGGTTGCCCTCTAGAGCCCTGCCATGTGTGTCTGTGTTTTTGGTAGCAACTTTGAATACTTTGATGTTATATAAGCAAGTCTTAGATATAACCGTCTATGAATGTGTATGTTTAGCCGTGATCCCTCTTGTGTTTTGGGGACATCACAGTGTATGTTTTCAGGACAGCAGCGGGGGGCTAATGAAACGGCTTTGTTGTTTTAAAAGAATTACCAGCATTCTTCGCCAAAATCAACTCCTAATCTGCTTTACTGGCAACACTAAGCTCACTGCGACACCACTGACAGTACCTACAAATGCAACACACACACACACACACACACACACACACACACACACACACACACACACACACACACACACACACACACACACACACACACAAACCAGTGGTGATCAGCCAAACACCACAAAAAGATGCTTACTCTCTAGTGAAAACTGTCTAAATGAAAAGAGAGACAGACGTTGAGGAGAGAAATACCAGTAGAACAATAAGAAAGGGAGAGAGGTATGAGGTGAAGAGACAGAGTGTGAGAGACGAGGGCAACAATGGAAGAGTGGGGGTGAGACACGGAGAGAGAGGGAGAGATGAGATGCTGCAGGGTTATCAGTGATTAACAGTTCCAACCTATAGCATGTTGGGTTGGACTTCAAAGAAAGAGCTGCTTATTGTTTTGAAGGCCTTGAGTGTAACCCTGTTAGGAAAGTGCTGTTTATTGACACACACTCACGCATGCACACACACACACACACACACGCACGGCTCCGAGTTTAACAACGATAGACGGAGGGAACAACACATGGGAAGATGGGAGAGATTCAAACAATGCTGAGGGTGAGAGTCCAGACATACTGACTGAGAGCAAGATATGGAGGGATGGGGAAAAGAAGATAGAAACACAGAAGTAGAAATGAAAGAGCAATACCTTCAAAAACAAATGATTCTATGTGTTAAGTCACAATGTTTTTTTTTTAAAGTTTGAATAAAACATGTGGTTTGAGAACCAATACAAGTGGTGTACATCAACCTACAGGGTATTTAGGCTTTATGTAATGACAATTAAATTACAATTAAATTAAATTTTAACTTATTTTCCACAATCATAACTTTGCTTATGGTTTATGGCTCCTGATTCAATGAGTACATGACATTCACCACGAACCAAGCCGCTCAAACAAAGGTTTAAGGGACCCTTTGGTAGCAGTAAATGTGCTTTCTTAGGCCACCGCGCTGTTCAAGGGCCCGTTATTGTGTAAATGAAAACAGTCCACCAAAATAGCGGTTGTGCATGCAGTTAAGAATGGTCTATGTGCTAACATGGGTAGCTTGTATTATGTGGCAAAAAAGGGCAACCATAGCATACTACATCATCAGTAGAGCCTATACAAACCTTGATCAAGAAAGACTTGTAACAATTGAATGGATTTTGCTTATTGTTAAAATGCTTTCACAAATAAACATAACCATAAAAGTAAACACTTTCTCTCAGCACAGCCTCCCTCACACACATATTGTCTCCCTATTTACACACATACACACACACACACACACACACACACACACACACACACACACACACACACGGTAACATTTTCCATCAAAGTACAAAAGTGGAGCGAGAGAGAGATAGAGAGGGATAGGTCTGAGATCTGAGAAGAGACGAGAACAATGGCTTTAAGTCTTGACAAACACTTAGCCAAGGCCTTCAGACTAACACTTTGGAGCAGACATATCAGCCTGCATACCAATAGCAAACACTGTCACTCCCCATCTAACTCAAAGGCTTTTGATCTTCTATTCACGGAGATAGAGAAGAGAGGTGAAGCAGGGGATGGAGGTAGAGTGGATGCAGTGAAGGGGATGGAAGAGAAATTAAGAACAAAAAGGAGAGAAGGATGGAATGAAGTTAGCTAAATGAGAGAAAAAATAAGTAATACATTGAATTCTCTAACTGTCCCTTCTCCCCCTCTCTATGTATCGCTCTGTTTCTAACAATATCTAGATCACAGCAGTTACCACAAGTGACACAGAGGTGGACGAAGAAGAAGAGAAGAAAAGAAGAGGAGGAGGACAGAGAATGGATTCTTCTTCTTTACATCATGGTACATCATTTGAAATCTTGGGGTTGCCCCTGTCTGCCTGTTTCCATCTCTCCTTGGAAACACGTATAATATGTTAAAGCCGTCATTGTCGCTATTCCAACCGTCAAATATGCTTAATTCCTTTTTTTTTAAACATGGTAAAACTGTCGCGTAAAAACTTCTTCATCCCTACAAAATCTTTCAACTTTCTAGCTGCTTTGGCAAACAATAGCCAATATACACTCACTTGCCAGCCATTTGGTACACCTAGCTGAACGTAATGCAGTTTAATATAACAGTCTTAGAATAAATCCCCCCTTAATTATAGTCATGTTAAATTCTTGTTTAAACTTTTCCAAAGAGGTACTGATTCAAGTGAATCATCATTTCATAGGATGTAGTTTGTGGTGCTTTTGAATTTTATTGCATAAGAGATGTTTCTCTTTATCTATTTATACCTAGTACAATTTGCAACTGATTGTGTTTTAAATGTTAGATGTTTTTACATTAAATATTTGACATACAGACAAACTAGCATATTTTCAGACCAGTACACATTCTTTTATACCATTAGTAAAGCCACATCTCTTATCTGCCAAAGTGCACAGGCACTGGCAGGCACAAACAGACACACATAAACGACTCACAGACATGCACAAACAACCTCCTCTGCAAGTTGATAAGTGTGTTAGGAGGCAGGGAGAAATTATTAATTATCAGGCTAATGGGCACCAGGCTGAGTTCTGCTTCATTAAGCTCTAACTGTTGTGTGTGACTGTTAGCGTTTGTGTGTTTGTGTATAGGGGGCGGGGGGATCTCTAAGTAATACACAAAGATAGGTGCACATAAGATCACATACACACGTGAGCAGACCAACCCTGCATGCACAACATATATGTTCACTCATGCAAACCTACACATGCAATTTTTATTGACATAAAAATATGAATAGCATGTCTTCAGATGTGGATCTTAAATATTAACGTTGTACTATATTGCTTATATTTGCTAATGCTGAATATACATTTTCCCATAGACAAATTAATTAATCTTTTAGACATTGAAAGAAGTAACCCTTAAGTTCAAATATTTTTAAGGCTTTGCTCAGTCCCTATCAGAAACGGCAACCCCCATTTGAACAAGCAGTACATCAATAAAGTGTACCACTTAGTCTTACAGTATGAACGTGTGTTTTGTGCAGTTGTAGCAGAACTATGTTTGCGCCCTGTGTTGAATGCTGTTGCAGTTTGCTTCCAGTCTATCCCTTGCAGGGTTGTGCTGGCTACAGTATGATAAGTAAAACCAGCATTGACGTTAATCTGTCTCACTCCCACTAGGAAAGACAGATAAGGGAGAGAGAGTGTCAGAGTGAGAGGCAGAAGAAGGGAAAGACAGTGCAGGGAGTCAAAGGGAAAAAGTTACATTGTTGTAATTATTTGGATTTAGATAGAGCACTAACTTAATTTTAATTTACAGTATGTTGTACAGTTAAGTAAAGGCAAAGAGAACGGGGTGTGGGGGGGTACAGACAACAAAGGGTAAATTATAAATACATGGTGTACTACTGAGGTCTTAGGGCCACCAACGTGTCTGTCTTGAAAGCATTTAAGTAAGTTTATGAGCATAATTTAAAATACAAAATATATTGAGAAGTCTGTGTTGAAAATAATAGAAAAAAATCTTCTGTCAATCGACAAAATAAATGACGTAATTTTTTTGCTACACATACTTAAGGAGGAAAGGATTTGAGTTAGCTGTTTTTGCTACATTCATTTATTAACTACTTCGTCTGTCACTTTGAGTTCAGTGGTTCTACTTAGTTTTTATCGACAAATTCAACATTCCAGTAAGGGTTGGGCAGTATGGCAAAAATAGAGTTTTTTTATGACAGTATCCCAATCTCGGTTTTATCACAATTTTTTAGTTTTTTATATTGGTTAAGACTATTTTACAATTTCCAGTAAATTCAAGGCCCACAGTGTAGTTTACAAGCATATGGTCAGCTTATGGTTAGTTCCAGCTTCCTCCAAATAATTTTCTTGATATATGAATTATTAAATTCTGTAAATATTAAAGAATGACATGTATTAGTCCAAATGTGTTTTTTAAATGGCAGGCTCTGCACAAGTAAAGAATTCCCCTCTGCTGAAACTGCATAGTGCAGCTTTAAAATATGGCACTAAAAGAAAAGAGCCTGTGAATGCTTCGGTTGAACTTCAACAACAGTTTGGTTGCAGTTTGGTTTGACAGAGATGCAGGCTTTTATATACAGTGATGCAGGGTGCTTAGTCAATAGCCTATACGGGAGCCTTACAGCACTGCTTGAAACGCTGGTTACTTTGGTTTTCTTTAACACATGTAATTTGGATGAGGGGGAAAAAGTGCTGCGTGTCTGAACATAGAACTGCAACACATAGACTGTGAACTGAAGCACGATTCTAGCAATCTCTGTGTTATAACAGATTCTGGAAACATTCTAATGTTTTGATGGTCTAATATTGTCATATCGTCCCTAATTCACACCCCTAAACACCACTAATTCCAGTTGAGATCTCACATAATCAGGAAATGTAATTTCCATCTCCTGGTGATAGATATGCTGAAAACTTTCAGGAATCTTATTCCCTGTTACAGTGTGTGTGTGTGTGTGTGTGTGTGTGTGTGTGTGTGTGTGTGTGTGTGTGTGTGTGTGTGTGTGTGACTTATGGCTATTTGTGATTGTTTTTGTGTGTGTTGACATGAGGGTTTCTCTATGAATAGCATTGATGGTAACATAAGCAGGGGCCCAGGCTCAGTGGTTTTTCCCATTGATTAACTGGCTGGCTAATGCCAATCTTCCCCACCACCTGTGCACAGTGCACACACACACACAAACTACTACACTGCAATGATGAGAGTTGGTTGAAATCCCTTAGGAACAACCAACAGCCACTTTACCCCTGAGAGTGACAAGAGTATGAAAGAGAGAGTAAAAAAGAGAGGTAGAATAATTCAAATAAAGCCAGCATGAATGGAACAATAAAGGAGGTAGTATGGCGGAAACTACAGAGCATGAAAATAAATATAAGTAATAGAGTGAGAATTAATGTCCTGCCTTAATTTTGTGTGTGTGTGTGTTTGTGTGTGTGTGTGTGTGTGTGTGTGTGTGTGTTTGTGTGTGTGTGTGTGTGTGTGTGTGTGTGTGTGTGTGTGTGTGTGTGTGTGTGTGTGTGTGTGTGTGTGTGTGTGTGTGTGTGTGTGTGTGTGTGGTTAAGATGCCCGTGAGGGGTGTCCTCTTGCTCTCAATGTGTGTATCCCTGTCTGGGTGTATGTGTGTGCTAGAATTACCCAGAATTCTTTAGCGATTGACTAGCTGGCTAATGGTAGTCTCTATTTTCCTCTGATGGTCATTGACTAGGCCTTCTCATCAATACCTTTTTTACAGCTATTCTAGAGCTTTGTTTTGTTTTGTGTGTGTGTGTGTGTGTGTGTGTGTGTGTGTGTGTGTGTGTGTGTGTGTGTGTGAGTGTGAGTGTGATTACTTATGAAAGACATCACCTCTTCATGGGTACTCCAGATTTCTTTAAAATAACCAATTTTTTTCCACAAATCTTCATCGTACACAGGAAGTTTGTATTGTAGCATATATATTAATACAGTATTGTGATTTTGCTGTGAAACTTTCTTGGATACCCTGCTTTGAGAAGCATCAGACTGGTTTATTTTTAACATATTATCTCATATTAAGTAGGGGAGAACGGGGTAAGTAGGCACACTTTTTACTCTAGTGAGAATTGCTTATCACCAAAACATCTGTCAATAGCCATTCCTACATTAAATTGAAGCTTAGGGTGTTGGCTAGAAATGTGTGTCTCTCTTTTTTTCCAACTTATTGTAATGAAGAAGTAATTTACCATCAAAGACACTCTGACACATTGTGACAACCAACCCCATCAAGGGGTCGGTTGTCACACACTATGGGGTTGTTTGTCACAATGTAATCTTAATGGGAAAAATCTTAAAAAGAAGGCAAGGAGGCAGAACCAAATTTGAATGTTTAATTGCATTGTCAAGTTGACAAATAGGCCTACATAACGTTCTGTAGCCTTGGCAGCTGGTCTAGTTTGGGATGCACTGGGTTGTTTTGATTTTGTTGCCCTTTTTTCTTTTGCTTGCTAGCTGCCTTTTCCTGCTCTATTCTTTCCTTCTCTGGGGTGTCAGTGAGGATACAGCTTGACAATTTATTTCGTTATTGGGTTCCTTTTCTGGCTGCAGCCTTGAGATAACATGTGACAACCAACCCCCCAAAAAATTTGACGACCAACCCCAACTTGAATTTCTTGCTAGCATCAAGGCCAACAACCATCTGACAACTAATTAGCTTGCTAACCACAATCTAAACTATAGTTTACCCTTCACACTTTCTGAGGGTAACAAGTGTTTTGTTATAAACCCATTGTGTAAAAGCCTAGAAGAAAAATACTGAGAAGCAAAATATTTAGAATTTGACATGAAAAACACAAAACATCCTCTCACCTGAAATGCAACTGTCTTCCTCCAAGGAAGTCTATGTATGTGACCTCTGATCCCAATTCTGGACCTTTTTTATATCTACATTTCAGAGCTAGTGCGCTCTGGTGGCGAGATATAACGAATGTGACATCCAACCCATGTGACAAATTACCCCGTTCTCCCCTACAATTAAGAATTTTTCTTGGTTAGCAAAAAAATGGTTAGCGCCGGTAATGAATGACTGAAAATACTCCTGAGTTGAATCGGCTAGATCCTCACACAACTTTTCTTGTTAGCGTTGTCGTCTCACTCAAACTCTCTTTCAAACTGTGACCCCTCAACTCCTGCTCTCATGCATTCCTCTACACTTCTTTCAGTTTATTCCTGGCTCCTCTCCTCTCTTTTTCTCTCCGTTCTCTGTTGTTCTCCTCCTACCGTTCTCTCCTCAGTTTGGAAAGGATTTGGTCTCACAGACACTCAGCAAGACTATCACCACTTCACCCAGGAGACCACTCATCTCTCCCTTCAACTCTCCTCCTTTGCCTCTAACCTCCCCCTCTCCATCTATCCATCCATCTACCCATCTATCCATCCATCGATTGCCACTATTCCTGGACTCCTGTTATCCCACTCCTGATCCAGCTCGGGTTTCCCTTCCCTTCCCACCACTCATCCGTGTGTACATGTGTGTGTGCGTTTACCTTTGTATTTTTCCCTGTCTTCTTGAGTGTCACATCTGGTTAACTATCAGATCTGTTCTCGCATGATAATCGCACATAGAAATAAAAATGTCTTTTATTTTGCCATTAATGTTAGAACATGACAAGAATTAACTCAAATCAATGCATTATCACTTTTTATGTACTCCAAATACTTGATTCCAGTACTTGAAACACACACACACACACACACACACACACACACACACACACACACACACACTTCTCTTCCCTTCAGCTTTCAACCAAATGTGACTCAATTCCATGCTCATTAGTAGCAACAGTGATCTGCCTATTCACCTCTAAAGGGCCTAAGTGGCCCAAATATTGATAATCCATAAGAAATGGTCAATTCTATGAGAAAAGCTGACTAAATCAATAGCCTGATTACTCTGGAAAGAGGGGGCTCTTCATTCACTTACTTTATAATTCATTTAATATACAATGTTGTGAAAGTATTTGTTTTTGGCATTTGTGTGCCTGTATTGGAGAGATAACAGGAAATGAGGGGAGAGAAGGAACGCTATGCAACAAGAGTCCCCAGCAGGAACTGAACGTTGTTGTGTCTTTACCCTATTCTTGACTATGTGTTACGTCACTGTACACAGCTCTGTCTGGGGAGGTTTTAAGCTTTCTGCAAGCAGTAGCCTACAGTTAGTTACGTGAATAAACACTCATAAAAGTGTTTGAACATCGAAATATATCCCATTACAGTTGTTCCCTTAGGATTGAGACAGCAGCAGGCATTTGGGGCGAGCCAAGGATTTTTTGACCATTCACCAAAAGTGCCCTGCCGGGGCGTTTTTAATGCGTCTCTATATGCCGATGGCTCTTTAGGCTTAAGTATAAACTAGACGGGTGCTATTCCAGACCATAATAATTGTAATAATAATAATAATAATAATAATAATAATAGTTAATTGTATTTATAGGCGCCTTTCAGAGCACCCAAGATCACCGTACAGGGCAGAGTTAAAAAGAACAACAAAAACATTAATAAAAGAACAAGGCAAATTTATATTAGTTTGTAAAAGGGGTGATAGACAACAATTAGACGGAGTATGCCAGTTTAAAAAGAGGTGTTTTTGAGATAGGACTTGAGAAGTAGAAAGGGTGTCAAAATGATGGATGTCTGGTGGGAGGGTGTTCCAGAGGTGGGGGGTAGAGCAGCTGAAGGCCCTGGACCCCATGATGACAATGGGGTGTTTTATTTGTGCTTATTCGTTTAGGCTAAATATGAATTGGTGTCAATAGCGCAGGGCTGCAGGCTTCTGAAGGCACCAGTTAAAGAGCATTTTTTTTCGCTCTTTAACTGGGCCTCTTAAATGACCATGGCAAAAGGAAAGAGAAAGGGAAAGGTGGGAAAACCCAATTCCCATATTGCTCTTGTTTTACCTGTGTGTGTGTGTGTGTGTGTGTGTGTGTGTGTGTGTGTGTGTGTGTGTGTGTGTGTGTGTGTGTGCTTTGTGTTTGCTAACAACGTCGCTTAGCTATTTAAGTAGGCAACAGCTGAATACAATCCTTTGGAAAAGAATCGCACCAGCTTCCTTTGAAGCTGATGATTAGGTTGAAATTGAATTAGGAAATGTGTTGCTTTTTGTGAACATTTTTGAATTTCTGATGGCTTCAAAACTGTTGGTGCTAGACAAAAGGTGCCTGGCTGTTTTGTGCCATAAACATAGACGTCGATTACGGGGGGGATGGGGGGTACATGTACCCCTTTTCGTCAAGACTCATTTTGTCCCCCCCACTTTTTAAGCCGGACATGGAGTGCGTCCAGCCGTATTAAAACACAGCGTCAAGGTCTCTCTTTCTCTCTCTCTCTCTCTCTCTCTCTCTCTCTCTCTCTCTCTCTCTCTCTCTCTCTCTGTGCGCGCGCACGACCGTGATTGGCCGCCGCCTATCCTTGTTTCGCGCTACCTTTTGGTCTGCCTGATGTAGATTGGATGGATGCGTGTTGTGAATTGAGAACTGTCGGCTCATGGTGTGAGCCTCTCGCCTCTCTTTTTTCGGCTTCTCTCTGTTTAAACCTAAACAGATTAGCGTAGAAGCGGCACTTGTAGGCTTAGACCGTAAACTTTTTTTAAATAGCACAACAGCAGTGGATACCAACGACAAAACAGTGAACATGCTCCGAAGTCTCCGCTAGTTTGCACACCAGAGAAGACTGATGCATTTCAATCAGCAGCAGAGAGACAACGGCGAGTGGCTTTAAGTGTCCCGTTGTGAAGTGTAAACTGTAGGGATTACCATCCTCTATGCCCACTAATGACTGTAAATGTAGCGGACACTAACAGCAGCTTGTGTCGCGGCACATGGATACTGACGATGTTGTTTATCAAGAAGTAATTGAAGCTGATCATGGCTATGCTACTAGCTAGGTTGCCATGGAGACCGAGGCAGAGTAATATTGTTGTGCGACAGTCCAGCCGTGCTTCAGCTCGATTTGAGCACGGTCAAAATGCCTTCGACCAATCAGATTGCTCAGTCGGAACTACCTTCCCAAGCTCCTTTTGTTTACGTCATGTTTGGTTGGGCTACGGGGAGCAGCTAGTGGCTCATATGTCCGCTGCTTTTTGAAAATGCTTTTTTCATCAAATGTGTCAGACATCAGTGTTTTGTATACATTTTATTCATTAGTGAGTGGGTATGCCGTCTTTCAGAACCGTTCATTACCTGCACTAAAGAGAAAAAAAGATGTTTCCTCATTGTCCCCCCCACTTTTGAAAATGCACTCCAGAATGCCTGTTTGTCCCCCCCACTTGTTTAGCCAAATCGACGTCCATGGCAATAAAGCAATCTAGTAAACCATGTGTGAAAGGCAGCCCAGTGGCATTTAGGTAAAATGCAGTGTACAATTATTAATCAATGAAGCGCATTTTTGAAGATGGTGTTTTCTATTGTATATCAGAAAGATGGAACTCTGAAGATGAGTGTAATGTATCTAAACAGCTTTACATCACTACTTTTTTTTAAATCAAATATTATTTAGGGAATAGTTAAAGAAAGCTTTGGAGGTGAAGGAAATGTGGTGTGATTAATGTCATGAGTTATATTGTATCCCTAAATGCGGTGTATATAGGACAACCACTACATCACTAAGCCACGAGATGTGAAAACTAACAAAAAGGGCATTAATGTTCTAAATATTCCGTGTCATTGGACCAAGTCCTCTGCGCCTGTATTAGTGTCCGTGTCTTTGCTCGAGCAGTAGATTGAATGCACTTCCACATACCTCTATGGAAATGAAGTGTCACACACACATACACACGGTGGGACAATCAGGTCATTCCAAGGTAAAAGGACTTAGATATAGTGAAATATTCATATTTTAGAGGGTGTGTGTGTGTGTGTGTGTGTGTGTATGCGTGGGTGCTCGCCTGCATGTGTGGAATTCTGACTTTGTGTGTGTGTGTGTGTGTGTGTGTGTGTGTGTGTGTGTGTCTAGCTCATGACTGCTACAAGCAGTTCTCTTTAATTGAGGTCCTGACGCCTTAAGCAATATGCTAAGGAGAAAGATAAAACCTGCGCTGTGGTGGGTAAACACACACGTATGTACACACGTACGCACAGACTAACGCAGCAATGTTGACCTTAGAAACTGGATAAATAAAAGTTAGTTATCATTAAGTCCATATACTGATAGAGTATGATGCATGTTGCCTGCTGACCAGTGCCAGTGAATGAATACACTATTAATGTGTTATTTATTAATGGTATTTCACTCACATCTTACCATCGTGAGGATAATGTAACTCATTGGTTTCAGGGATTGCATTTTGTAAAGGTTTCTGTAAATTGACTTCCACTGACCCAAAATGAATCCAAGAAAGGGTTTCATTTGTATTTACTTTTTAAAAGTTTAACCATTAGACTTTCTTCCTCCCCAAGAAAACATACATTTTAGGTACTTTCACCTTCATTTGAGAGATGTAGAGGGACAGAGTTGAAATGGGGTCAACATGCAGTAAATGGCCCGGGTCAAAACCTGCGACCACTGTGACAAGCACTGAGCCAATATGGTGCATGCTCTACCCACTACTACACCACAGAGAACCTCCCTCCCAGAAAACATTTACTTAGAATACAATCATATTGTCACATTTAAAAAGTCAATAGTTTAAACTGTCTTCTCCAGCTTAAAATGAATGGGCAATTGAGCGGGATATTTAACCCTGAATTAACTACGTAACTACAAACTACATACATGTCAATCTCAAAGGCATAACATAAAGCTTATTTTGCAGCATATTATCTTATATACTGTATTTATGATCAATAAAAAAACAGGGCTTGTTCAACTAATTGATATTTATTATATTATATATTTGTGTTTATTATAGGATATGACTCAATTTACTTAGTCAACTACAGGCAATCCTAACTCAAGTTTAAGGAGGGATGAATAGTTTAGTTGCATTTGGCTCTTTACAAATCTACACAGAGGTCATAGATTATATTAAAGACACTGCGTATATTATCAGCTACAAGGTACACCTACCAGTACCTCATCGGTCTGCTAGCTGTGTTTGTGTGTGTGTGTGTGTGTGCCTTTTGTTATTTTCTTTATCAAAATCATAGATATTAAATGTTTCACTAAAGATATAAAACACAAATTTTTACCTCGTTCACATACCCCTATGCCCGTGTACTCTCTCACATACACAACTCTTACAGTTTTTTCGATCGCTAAACCACAGTGGGCACAACTGTAGCTCAATGTGCAACACTCTAACTACAGTCTGCACTACCAACAGTCATAGGAGCTGAACAGTTCACTTCACCTGCAAAATAGGCTCAGTGCAGCAAACACTATGAATTGTCCTCACTGAGAAAACACACACTGTCAGTCAGAATATGCTCTAAGTACAAACACTAGCATCAAACCCCAATACACAAATTACAAACTTTTAATCTTTACAGTTTGAATAATTTGAGTTATTTCACACAAATTACATAATATTTTCTTTGATGAAAGAGGGTTAAATTCTTTCACATGAAATTGTTTATTTTATAACATACCAGTTTTTTTTAGGAAAACAAAAATAAATGAAAATCTGAAGTTTGCTTCAATAGATACACATTTTGAATATTTTATTGAAAACATTTCCAAATGTAGTATTTATCTGTGTAAATATTCTGTAATTGTAATACAGAAATCTATCCTGTAATGTTGTCATTTACTGTAAGGAAAGGCAACTCTAAGCTGTTTGTTTGCTGGAAACTCTGTATTACAGATGCAACTTTAGATTTTTGTGGATTGGGTTGCACTCTCAACCCTGCCTCTCTCAATTAGAGACCATGATTCACAACAGTGTAGTCCTTACTGTATTTCATCAGACATTACAGCTCTATGTCCTCCTCCACACATCCACACTCTCACTGCCACTCTTCTCCCTCCAACAACCTGTCTTCATTGGTCCATTTCCAAAAAAATATATATTTTTGAGCTTTCCCTTTATACTGTATATGTTCACTAACAAGTCTAAAACAAGACATCTTAGTGTTTCAGTTGAAATTGCAATCTGCAGTGTTTGAAATGCACTCATTCTGTTTTGAATGTGTGGTTTACAGTTGTGGCAGTAGTGTGTTAGTGTTTGAAAAAAAGGGCTGGACATCCACAGTGTTGTGCAGGCTGTGGTTAAGCCATGAGATAGGTGTGTAGAGTTTTGAAAATTGTGTTTAATCGATGAAAAACGAGCTAGAGTTTGGTCCGAATGAACCGCTGCTGTGCATAGTGTAGTTAGAGTTGTGCACTTGTCGTTCCAGTTGTGCCCACTGTGGTTTAGCAATCGTAAAAAACTGTAATGTGCATGAGATCTGTGGATAATGGCGGCTAAAAGCCTTAAAAAAAAAATCTTCTATTCAGAGAGCTACGGTAAATATTGGTCTTTACTAAATGGTTTATTAAAGATAATGTTTCGGCCTATTTAACACTTTGACTGGTTTCACTGATAACGAGTGTATGACGCACGGCTAAAAGTATGTCATGTCAGCTGCTGTGTATCTTTTTGTGTATACTTTTTTGCCAGTTACTACAATTGTATTTCTTTGTTAATATGTTTTTTGTATTTTCTTCTGGATATGGGGGATATGTGCGCTTGTTTGTGTGTGTCTCATTAGTGTGTGCTTTATGAGCAAAAAGTAGATATAATGTAGATAGTCTATCAGTAAATTACAATGATTGTAGTTTCTGGTGCTCTCTGCCCTTTAGCAGCTCTGATAACAGGTTGTCACTACAGCCAGGTGTCTGAATCAAGATCTTTCTCTCTCTCTTGATCTCTCCCTCCCTTTCTTTCTCTCTTTCTCTCACTTTCATTAAAAAGCTAATTAATTACACAGCGCAAGCACATGCACACATTAGCATGCACAATGAAGCTAAGAACTCCTGAAATATATTTGTAACACTTTGCGGAAGTACAGTACTTTAAAATGTGTTTTTTGCAAATGTTGTAAGCTCAAAATATTTACCCATCCTGCAAGTATTCTTAGACCTGAATAGGTCATACGAGGCCAAAAGGAACTGCTTCCTCAGTCTTAAATACTTCATCCCTCCTCCACCCCCTTCTCCCCTTCCTCTCTACTCTCCCTTCATTACTATTTCTTCATGTCACCCATAGTCCTGTATTTTCTCCACTCTCTCACCTAAAGCACATTGTTTAACCTTTTTCACCCTGTTTCCTTACTCTTTATTCCCTAACTCGTCCCAACTTTTGTACGTCCAAATGCGTCCACTTTTATTTCGAAGTGTAGCAATAATTGTGCGGCAGGGGTATTGTAGTGTTCCGGTCTCAGCAACAAAACGATGGAGCACCAAGGATGGAGCGAGTGTGTTCCCCTCCCTCCCTTCTTTCCACCCACCTTCTAATCCCTTAAAAGCACTTACGAGATTGGCGCTGCCCGCCTGCCACTGCCTACTCGTCTACCAGTTGGTTGCCACAGCAGCTGATTGGAGGAATGGAGGCTCCTAATTGGATCATGAGGGTGTGATGCAGGCGACAGCAGCCACATTATGGGAAGCTGACTTTGTGCAGCGTAACCCTGCCAGGATGACCCCTTCCCTGTGAATGCAGGTGTGTGTGCTGTGTGTGTGTGTGTGTGCGTACGCAGAGTGACCTCAATGTGACTAAGAGCCTCCGCTCATCAAGGCGGGCTGGCTGAGGCTGCAGGGGAGGATAGATTGATGAAGAGAGGATAGGAATGTAGAAGAGAGGAAACATAGGGGGAGATTTAGTCACGATAAAAGGAGAAAAGAGGGAAAGTGGAAGACTGGAGGGTTAGAAAGAAGACTGAGATATTAGCACAGTATTAAGGGCAATGCGCTTCAGTTTTCCTTTTTTACATTTTTTTCCCTTCCTTTGTGACAGTAGGGGGTAAGGTAGGATTGATGACATGATGCAGTGAATTAATCCCCCTGAACTTTGTGCCTGTATATATATATATATGTGTGTGTGTGTGTGTGTGTGTGTGTGTGTGTGTGTGTGTGTGTGTGTGTGTGTGTGTGTGTGTGTGTGTGTGTGTGTGTGTGTGTGTGTGTGTGTGTGCTTGCATGCGTGTGTGTGTTGGTGTCTTTCACTTTGGTGCAAAGTGACTGTGTTGTCCGTTACGGTGTAAATTGATAGCGTCACTGCTCTTTGCCGCATTACTGGGAGCGCGGAGCTGTACATTCAGTTTCCTAACTGCATTCTATATCACACTATCATGCTCACCTGATCCCACAGACCTGAATGATACACCAGCATGGGCTATTTCTAAGCATTTTAACTTGAAACCTTGCTGGTAACAAACAAACACACACATGCACCTTGTGTATGCATACAGTTGCGTTAGGTGCATTTATTCAATGTTAAAACAATTTTAATACTGCAAGTACTAAATAGTATAAGTTTGATGTCTTTTTTTCTTTGTAAAAACAACCATACTGATAATTGACATGCAACCTATCTCAGGCAAGCCCTTTAATTATTGTAATTTTCTGTAAACTTGATACAGTCACAGCTTTGCCAAAAGCTTTGTACAATTCACAAAAAAAAATAAAAAAAATAACATCAATTATTATCAGTGAGAAAATCAACCAGTCATGGAAATTGACATGCTCAGGAATAGAGATGACTGGATATAAAACAGTACAGTTTATTTTTTAACTTTTATCAATACTAGGCAAAGCAAGGCAAGGCAAGGCAAGGCAAGGCAAGGCAAGGCAAGGCAAGGCAAGGCAAGGCAAGGCAAGGCAAGTTTATTTATATAGCACAATTCAGACACAAGGCCACTCAAAGTGCTTTACAGGGGCAAGATTAGAATACATAAAACACATTATAAAACATTTAAAAGCAAATAAAAGAAGCAAATAAAATGAAAAAAACATTTAAAAGCAAAAAAAAAAAAACTACAATATTAAATAACCTAAGTCCTACTTTAATCTTTTATCTGCAAATAAAAATTATCACATATTGTCATAATGTTGTCATGTCTGGGATAAGTATTTTGAAACCCCATCTTCTATTTGATTTGCTGATTTGTGCCTGCAGTGTCCAGTCTGCTAACTATTTCTTTCTTAGTAGAGTAGATTGTGTAGTTATGTTTGTTCTCTAATATGAAGGTTAATGGTAATACGTTCAAACCAAACTGTGAAATAGATTGCCCAGTTCACAAAAAGTATGTTTGTGTGTCTGACCTGGTGTTTAGCGACACTGCAAATTTGCTAGTAGTTTTAATTCCAAAAGGTTGCCAAACTTAGAGAAACTGTGAATATCTGAGGCTGTATGTGAGCCTATGTTGTGATTGCTACAAAATACAAATATAATTTAAATTGTGTGAAATATGTTTAATTAATAATGTAATAGTAATAATAGTATATATATTATTTAATTTAAATAATATTTTAATGTTCCACTTGTTTGCACTTGAAAAAGGTTCCATATAAGAATATAATTATGTATAAAAAAAATTATAAAGAGTTGTTTTAGTTGTATATGCTACTAAGAAAGCAGCCCAAAAGATGATTCAGGTATAGCTCCATCATTGCTTCAAAGTCAAAAAGGACTTCACTTTAATATGTAAATTAAACATTTATAAAAATAAATTGTCTCAAAAAATGACCACACCATGTCACCACATATGAAACTGAACCTTCAATTTTCTAAACTCTTAGAACCATAGCGTACGTGGGATGTATGAATGGGCCTGTGGGTGGTCAGTAGGGGGACCGACTTTTTACAGATACAGATTATCTGTTAAATAATGTTATTGTTGATAATTGATCCAAACCATAGAAATTGCAAGGTTGGGCTGCTTGATTATGACAACAATCCTAATCATGATTATTTTGATTGACATTTTTTTATTTTTTTATTTTATTTTTATTTTTAAAGGGACAGCGCACATTAATAAACATGAGCACCAAAGTTCAACATGTAAATGTGCCAGATTTAGCCATGCAGGCTAATTTTCACCTGTAGTCCCTGGCAGGTAGAAAAGAAAAAAATAAACATTAAAAAGAGAAAGATACAAAAATACAACATATAAGCACAAAAACAAAATGACTCAAGCACAGATAAGTAAAATGACACTTTTCCAGCACATAACAGGTTGGTGATGCGCGGAAGATATGAAGCATACAGAAACAGATAAAAGTGCATGAACATATAGCACGATTAAAACACACAAGCACTGTGTAATCACAATTATTAAAGAAAAGTATTCATTGATTTAAGAACATCATGAATTTATTTAACTTTTAACAAGGTTGTTTCTATTAACACCATGACTTTGGAATTTAAAAATATCCTAATTGAACTGAAAACAAAGAAAATGCAAATAAATAAGTGAAAAATATTTTTAATAATTGAATGAAATAAATATGTAAAAATAAAAATTAACCGTTGCAAATGGTATTCATAGTGCACAGCTTTTGCTAGCAGGAATGTGACATCATTATTTATTTATGGCTCGTGGAGCTGGGTGGATAGGTAAGTTGCATTGTACAGTGTTCTTAATTGATGACTGTGGTGGCAAGAGTCAAGGAGCTTTAAACTTCCTGTGTTTTTTATTCCTTTATTGCTTGGACATAGACCACTATGATTCGACCTAAAGTGAGTAAACTATTTGGTTGTGATTTTTTGAGGTGCAGACATGGTCGCATATGCCTTTTTTTCTCTCTCTCGCACGGTCGCAGTGACTCGTGTGTCCTCACGTGACATATCTTGCACATTAATTTAGTCTGTTGTGAGTCCGAAGTGTTTTCAGACAACACAATAAGTTGTACCTTTCTTTTCGACCAAAGGCTGACTTTCTGCCTTCTTCTAGAAGTTTTTCTAAACACCGGCAATACGCACCGTCTCCCTTCTACTCAGCCTCAATTGAAAGCTAAACAATCAGATGAGGGAGGGGCCTAGCGCACGGCTGAAAGAAGGGTTCGCTGCATGTACAAGCCTACATGCCATGGCGTGCGGAACAATGATAGTTTAATTACGGATTATAATTTTTTTATGATTGAGGGAAGCCATTATAGTGATCGAAATCGAAATTCAATGTATTGCCCAGTCCTAAAAGAAAGGATGAAAATTGGTTTGAATTTGGAGAGGTTTTAAATAGCTCAATTTTCCCTGCATTTCCATCATTTTGGCGCTTGTGATTTTCATTTGCCATTGGATAAATCCTCTTTGGGGGGTGCCAACAAATTCTCTATGCAGGAAAAACCCTGGTATCTGACCATGTTGGGAGTATGTGAACAAGTCTGCGACCATTTGCATGTGAGTTTGTTTCTGTCAGTTTGTGTGTGTGAGTTTATGTACGTACGACTGTGTGTGTGGTGTGTCAGTGATGTGCGGCGGTACAGCAGGGGCGTCTGATCCCTCCACCTTTTAAGAACATCAGAGGGTGTGAAAAGCACTGATTGCCTTAACCGCTCTCATTGGGACTCAAACCCCCGGCTTAGTTGTGCTTGAGCGAGTTTGGAGAGACAAGAGAGAGAGTGTGTGTGTGTGTGTGTGTGTGGTGTGTGTGTGTGTGTGTGTGTGTGTGTGTGTGTGTGTGTGTGTGTGTGTGCGTGCGTGCGTGTGTGTGTGTTTGTGTTTGGGGGAGTTGGGAACGGGAGAGACAGGGGGACAGGAGAGAAAGGGTGGGAGTGATGGAGAAGGAGAGAGGTAGTCACTGT
Organism: Ammodytes marinus; assembly: GCF_949987685.1. Taxonomy (NCBI): domain Eukaryota; kingdom Metazoa; phylum Chordata; class Actinopteri; order Uranoscopiformes; family Ammodytidae; genus Ammodytes; species Ammodytes marinus. Next base: position 25,637,071 of record NC_137230.1, on the reverse strand, counting down.
TAGCAAGAGAAGGAATGAGTAAACAAGCACATTTGAATGGAGAGGGATGTGGTAAGAGAGCATGGAATTGGAGGAAAGGGAGAAAACTGAAAGAAGACTCTTCTTGGGTGGGCAAGTTATAAGGAAGTCATAAGTAGGAACATTTTGACAGAACTCTCGATTGAAATTTTAATTACTTTTAGATTTTTTTAAATCATGACATTTTATATTCAATATCTATATTATAGGTTACCTTCTGTTTAAACTTTACTATTGCATCCATCAGGTGCTGCTCTTTTGAATGAAGTCAAACCCTTCTAATGTTCTGTTTCCATGATGAAAGAAGTGTAGGGTAAGCCGAGTGCCAAACAAGACAGCTGTACAATAATTCTGTCTGTGTCGTTTTACCTCACAGTCAAATCTGTACCGGGGTGACACTTTCAAATGTCAGTGTGATGACCAGGGTTAAGTCTTGGTGTGGGAAGCTTGGAAAAGTTTCTTTGGATAAGGTAGTGATTCCCTGCAGGTTGCTGTGATTGGGAACCTGTTATATCAGTTAAGTCAGTGGTTCTCAATAATTTTCTGTCATGCCCCCCCTAGGGGACAGAAATGGTTTCCCCCTAAATTGAAATACTGTTGAGAACCTGCTAATATTTATTTATTAATCTTTACAAAACCACTGTATGAGTTTCTGGCACGAGCATTCTGCATACAATCACCTTATTATCAAATTAGATGTTAGATTATAAAATTAGCTGAGATAACTTCTGCTACAATTTAAAACAAATTTGAAGTTCAGTTTATTAGCTCAATTTGTAACATTTAAACAAGACTACTCAGTCTGTGTGAATCTCAGGACAGAGAAACAAGAGCAAATGATTAACTGAGGTTTGCATTTCATTCAAAACATTTTTAAAATGTAAACATAGTTAAGGTGGTGTTTTTTATTATTATAGGCCAATATGCCTTCTGTGATGCGATAACCTATAATTCATTAATGTTATTATTAGTCTACTTGCTTGATTTCTTTTTAAATAGCCTACAGAAACACTTGGAGACACATGTGGACATTTATTTACTGCAAATCGCGGCCTTTCGCGCGGTTATGACCATAGCACAAAAAAAAATACTTTTGTCAGTTGGAAATCAATGCCACCCGCGCCCCCCCTGACAACTCACGGCGCCCCCCCAGGGGGGCGCGCCCCGCCATTTGAGAAGCACTGAGTTAAGTGATGCTGAATACATGAGTTAAGAGCCGTGTTTTGTGGTCCACAACCGTTAATGAAACAATTGACTAAAATACTTTTTTTTATATAAAATCTAGAAACAGAAAAAGTAAACAAATTACAAACTGATATATTAACTGTAATGAAAATGTTTTCAGTTTTGTTTTTGTGCCGTGGTTTGGTAAGGATTTGCACTCATTTACATATAAGAAAAGGAACATTCATTATTACATTTTCCATATTTGCTATAAAGTATTGTTGGATCCCTCTCAAACTTTTCCCCTAGTTCTACCTTAGATATTTTAGAAGATATGTTGTTAAACTTTTTTATAATCCAGTCTCTTTTCTACGGAGCCCCTAAAGGGACATGGAGGAAAAAAAAATGTTGGTAGAAAAAAAAATCAAAAAATCAAACTCGAGATCTCGAGTTCAAACTCGAGATCTCGACTTTGCCTTCAAACCTCACTCATCGTCACCAATGGTCCATGCATCAAAGGCATATCAATTGATTTATGGGAAACCACACAACAGTGTCATGGAGGAGTACTTGGAGCATTATTTTCTCACACTAACACCAAACTACAACCTATTAGGCCTAAATCTAACGTTTATTATGCACATTGGAGAGAAAAGTGACAATGCTTCACTTCATTTTGGCGCACCATGGACAGAGAGCGGAGGTCTAATTGTCTATACACACACACACACACACACACACACAGGCCATATGAAATTCAACCGGATTATGCAAACTTTCTATTTTTCCTCACTTGGAGAGAGAAAAAGCGCTGTTCCTGTGCGCTCTGGCACTACACCAGCTGTGCCCGCCTTGAGCCTCAAACTGTGTCTTAATAGAAAAGATAACTGCAGGTCATGTGACAAAACTAGCGATTGGACTAAGTTAGTAAAGCCTCATTCACACTTTCAGCCTTTCCCAGGAAGGGATCGTGTGTGAATAAAACACAGTCTGGACTACAATAATAATAATTAAATAAAAAAGCACATTTTTTTCTCTTCCGTTCTGAGGGAAGCTTTCGTGCGTAAATGTGCCACACCGCTACATGCAGTGGCGTGCACAGGTAGACCTGAAGTGGTGCTGAAGCACCTGCCCTTTTCCCCTGGCCCAATCAAGTGCCCTCACAATCATTATATCTCTGAACCAGAAGGCGCTGTCTGTGAAATTTTGTTATGTAAATATCCAGAATTGGGATCAGAGGTCACCTACATAGTCTTCCTTGAAGTTAGACTGCTGAATTTGAGGTGAGAGGACTGTTTGTGTTTCTCATGTCAAATTGAAAATATTTAGCTCCTCAGTATTTTTCTTCTAGGCTTTTACAGAATGGGTTTATAACAAAACACTTGTTACCCATAAAAAGTGTGAAGGGTAAACTATAGTTTAGATTGTGGTTAGCAAGCTAATTAGTTTTCAGATGGTTGTTGGCCTTGATGCTAGCAAAAAATTCAAGTTGGGGTTGGTCGTCACATTTTTGGGGGGGTTGGTTGTCACATGCTGTCCAAAGGCTACAGCCAGAAAAGGAACCCAATAACGAAATAAATTGTCAAGCTGTATCCTCACTGACACCCCAGAGAAGGAGAGAATAGAGCAGGAAAAGGCAGCTAGCATGCAAAGGAAAAAAGGGCAACAAAATCAAAACAACCCAGTGCATTCCAAACTAGACAAGCTGCCAAGGCTACAGTAAGTTATGTAGGCCTATTTGTGAACTTGACAATGCAATTAAACTCTAAAATTTAGTTCTACTTTATTGCCTTCCTTTAAAGATTATTCCCATTAAGATAACATTGTGACAAACAACCCCATAGTGTATGACAACCGACCCCTTGATGGGGTTGGTTGTCACAATGTGTAAGGGTGTCTTTGATGATTAATTTCTTCTTTATTACAATAAGATAGAAAAAGTGAGGGGTACACATTTCAAGCGAGCACCTTAAGCTTCAATGTAATGTAGGAATGACTATTGAAAGATGTTTAGGTGATGAGCAATTCTCACTAGAGTAAAAAGTGTGCCTACTTACCCCGTTCTCCCCTATGTGGCCCATGCCGACATTATCATCTATAAATGCTCAACGATTAAAAACATTTGACAATAATGCCCCAATAAATATGTCCCCCCCCCCTCCTCCTCCGCACACACTTCCTTTGTCAACGTGAACGCGCAGAGTGGACACAAACGGAGGCGCGTTGCCGCAGCAGTTCACAGCTGCTGCACACACACACCTACTCTTGCGCCTGCCCTGCCCCACCAGCGAGGTAACACATACATGAATGGAGTCAAGAGTGTATTGTTTGCCCCCTAAGCCTCAGTTGCCAAGCTATAACTTGCATTTATTTGTCTCTGTTATAAAGTAGCCTCTATCATGCAGCGCCACACAGCTGAGCATAAATTAGCCGACTGTCCTGCTTAACAAGCTAGCCTAAAAAAAAAAATAGATAGGACGTGATGAACACAACTAATGTCGGCGGAGTTTGTCATTGGTACAGCATGTGAATCTATCAGTATGCTGAATATTTTGTGTTGTTTAGGTTAACTTTAGGCTATATAATTAACACATGCAGTAATTTATTTACTAAATGACAAACAGGCAATTCCCAATGTAGCCTTGTGCCTGGTTGTAATGTAACCAAGCTCTCTGCTCTCCTGGATGAAAGCATCCACCAGCAGCAAGGAGGAAGATGAAGATGAAGGGTCAGAGTCAAGACCAGAGTCATGTTATCTGTTCAGGGCCTTTTAAAGCTCAGATTTTAATACTTGCAGTAATCTTGTATTTACCTTAATAGGATATTATAAGTACGGAAATCAGGGGCCTAACGAAGACTTCAAAGAGAGAATTCGGGATAAGGGATTATTTTAAAAAATCCGAAGCTGACTGTTTTTTTTCAAACATGTAAATTTTTTCTTTCTGCTTTTTGGTAATTCTGTGTCTCCAAATTATTCCAAAAAATTGTACTAAATAGCCCACATTGACACAGGTGATTTAACCTTAGCTTTCTTCTCAAAGTGCATCTGATTGATGAATTTTACTTTAAAAGGTCCAAATTTTTCTTCCGGGGGAGCATTCCCCCGGACCCCACTAGAAGGTCCAGGGTCCCAAACACAGTCTCCCAAATTCCTTTGAGAAACACTCTATGTGTGGCCGGGTATTAAAAGTCATTTGGCCAGGGGGGGATTTTGTACAATTACCCTTAAAATGATTTGGTCATTCATCGATAGAATATATTGTGCCCTTTTTTTTGCAATGAGCACCTGCCCCCAAAAATTTCTGTGCACGCCACTGGCTACATGCCTACATGTTTGTCTCTGTGTACAAATGAAACAATCGATCGCTGATTATAAAAAATAAATTAAACTAATAGTTTGAGGAGAGTCTGCACTGGTGAATTCTAATTATAGCAGAAATTCCTCTGCTGTGCGCTGGGGAGAAACAGCGCCTGATTTGTTTTGCCTCGCACACGGTCGAGAGAGATAAGAGGCTTCACCCGACGGCACATGTTATTCATCTGTTGCACCCAAAAAATCACAAATTTTAACTAAATAGCAGCAAAACTGTCAGGATCGCGTGGCGCTGTCCAATGTGCAGATCTGGAGCAGAACAGTTACCAGCGTGTCTGTTTCTCCCCAGCGCACAGCAAAGGAAGTTCTGCTATATTAAAAATACGCCAGTCCAGACTCTGTGTTTTATTCACACACGATCCCTTCCTGGGAAAGGCTGAAAGGGTGAATTAGGCTTTACTAACCTAGTCCGATCGCTAGTTTCGTCATATAACCTGCAGTTATCTTTTCTATTAAGACGCAGTTTGAGGCTCACGCCGGGCACAGGTGTAGTGCTGCCAGAGCGCACGGGAACAGCGCTTTTTCTCTCTCCAAGTGAAGAAAAATAGAAAGTTCGCATAATCCGGTTGAATTTCATATTTTGCCTGCACTATTGTGAGTGCTTCAAGATCCGATCATATGGAGTCACTGGAGAACGCGGACATAGTCTAATCCGGTGCAAATTACTCTTTGCGACTCATAATAGCCTTCATCAGACCAGCCAATACAGCCAAACAGAGTTCTCCTCAATTGTAGGCGGCATTGTGTCTTGGAAACGTTCACGTTTTGATATAGTCAAATGTATACCGTCTACATATTGTGTGTGTGTGTGTGTGTGTGTCTGTGTGTGTGTGTGTGTGTGTGTGTGTGTGTGTGTGTGTGTGTGTGTGTGTGTGTGTGTGTGTTGACAATTAGACCTCCGCTCTCTGTCCATGGTGCGCCAAAATGAAGTGAAGCATTGTCACTTTTCTCTCCAATGTGCATAATAAACGTTAGATTTAGGCCTAATAGGTTGTAGTTTGGTGTTAGTGTGAGAAAAGAATGCTCCAAGTACTCCTCCATGACACTGTTGTGTGGTTTCCCATAAATTAATTGATATGCCTTTGATGCATGGCCCATTGGTGACGATGAGTGAGGTTTGAAGGCAAAGTCGAGATCTCGACTTTTAACTCGAGATCTCGACTTTTTTTTTTCCCCCATGTCCCTTTAGGGGCTCCGTTCTTTTCAGTTTGCTCTGAAATAAAGATTACCTCTCAGCGTGTTCAATACACACAAGTTTATCAAGAGTCCACGTGTTTGTGTTTTCAATGTCATCTAGGGGTTAAACGCAGTATTGACTTTGTCAAGCAGAGTAAAGCACAAGACCTGCCGACTGATATCCACTGACATTCAACACATTAAGCCCTACACACTATCTACACGTGGTTAAAGTGCTGTTTATTCTCCTCTGCCAGCTGCATAAAGATACAAGTAACAAGTCTTTACTCTGGCTGAAAATCATTTTTCAATGACCTTCATAAGAAAACCATGCAGTGGAGGGAATGTTAGAACTAAGCAAAAGTATAATAATGCAGATGGGGATAATACAAATCATTAACACAGCAATATGTTTTCATTTAGTATTGTTGTGAGGATTCTTGAAGATACATTTAGTAACTCACAAATACAGTGACATTGTCCTTTAATCTATTTGTGTTATTGTATTAAGATGACCTTAATAATAACTTACCAACTAACTTACTTAGCTTAAATAACTAACCAAGTGTTTCTTCAAATCCCTGAACACACCGACAGTATAATAGTAATTTGACGGACAGATGAGAGATGGATGGAAGGGAAGGCAAGGAAAGGCAAGGGGAAAAAACTGTTAAGGGTTAACAAATAACGACAATTTGGGGAGAACAATTATTTTTATTCTGTAATTTGAGGTTTATATCTTTATGAAGGCCCATTTCTTATGTGAAACTCCTACTAGTGTCAACCTAGAATATATTTTAGGATGCTGGATCTTTACACTCACACTAGGCAAGTTTGCCTGTTCCGTGCTCCAGTACGATTGCCCCCCTCCACACTCTCCCGCTGGCCTGTGCTCACACTGCGCCTGGCCTGGGCTGGGCGCAATTGCTCTTTTATAATCACCGATCACTCCCGCTGTCCCGCTGTGTGTTGTTTTGGGTTCGTCTCCCCCGCCGTGCGTGAAGGCAGCATTATAATAACTGACGACAGGAAAAAGAAAAAAATTATCTGACGAACGTGAGTATATACTGCGGGCCTTAAGGCAGTGGTCAAGAGAACCTTTTTCAGGCCCGGATTAAGTGGAAAGATTACACTAGACATACCGCATTTTTTTGAGCCCCCTCCAAACGGATACTTTATGATTTGGTGGAAACACAACATACATTTGAACTGCCACAAGATTATTATGCTCATTTATTTATTTAGGTATTTTCATGCACCGTTCAGGCACCGTTTCATGCACCGTTTCATTGTTTATAATGCAAATTGTTATATTGTAACAATAGTTGAAAGCATAGCCCTATATATTTTAGGGATTCACCGAAAGTTTGGCCGAAATGGCAAAATAAATCATGTTCAGTTACCAAATATTGACGAACTACTGACGAAATATTTGCATTGCAATTCTTTATTCAGCATAAAGTTAAAACACTCGTCCAAGACTGATCTAAACACAAAAGCCTTGCGCGAGCGAAGCAGCGATTCACCTGGTGGAACTCTGTGGTGGGTAACGGCAAAATTCACAGTGAGACATCGCCGGTGTGAGCCGCCGCCAGTGTTGCCACAGTTACTTTGAAAAAGTAATCCGATTACTGATTACTAGTTACTCCTTGAAATAGTAACTTAGTTACTTTACTGATTACTTGATGTTAAAAGTAACTAAGTTAGATTACAAGTTACTTTAAACGTTACTTTACAGGTTTTGAAACCCATATAGCCTATCTCAATTTAAAACATGCACATATTAAGAATCATTGAAAATATATAAAATAAAGCTTGTAGGCTAGTAGCCTATAGGCACACTGTTTTCAAAATAATAAAAATTATGGTTTGAAAAATGTAATAAAAAAAAACCTTTTTCCCCCCATGAAAATAAATGCATTCCTCCAAAGTGCAAAGACAGTAGCAGTGTCTTTAAACTTAACGTGATTGGCCCTTCACTCTCATGCATTAATTTGACATTTCTCTACGATGTCTCATGTGTTGAAAGACTGGGTGTGTGCGGCCACCGGTCGCCACGTGACTATAAGTTTCCAAGTTTTAAACACTTCTATCTCTTCAACGTCACCGTACCCGAATCCTAAATATCCCCATAGCAGACGCTATATTTCATGGGGGGGGAAACGTTTGTTTTGCGCCACAGTTCAGCTTAGACTCGGCCGTAATGCTACTGCACACACACACAGACACACACACACAGGCACACACACACGCTGCATGTCAGAGACGAGGGGCGCTACCAAAAAGACGAGAGGAGCGGTTGGAGCAGTTGGAGCGTTTAGAGACACATGCGCGCACATTTATTTACATTAAATCGCAATCGCAGTCATTTGTGCATTTATGTAAAATGTTTCACTAAGGAAAATGACAGAAAAAGTAACGCACAGTGACTTTGATGAGTAACTTTAATCTGATTACTGGTTTGGAGATAGTAACGCGTTAGATTACTCGTTACTGAAAAAAGAGGTCCG